>NC_137557.1:17094447-17319146 GCF_963082525.1 Nesoenas mayeri
CTTTCTCTCTTCTCTAGTCCTGATTCTCGTTCTCCTTTACTCGCTCTCTCTCCTTCCTCCTCCTGCCCCGCTCTCCCCACCAGACCTTCCCCTGCCCACGGTGTGTTTGCTTTCCATTCCCCCCGCCGGATTATTCCTCCAACTCTCTCGCCCGTCTGCAGGTGTGTAGCTATTTAACTCGTGGAGATAAATAAATTAAATAATGATCTTGACACTGCAGTGAACCGATTACTGACTTTGATGTCAAAGGGAAACCAAAAACAGAAAGAAAGAGGGAGAGAGAGAGAAGGGAAAAAAGCTATTCCCTCGAGGGGGAAAAGCAGCTCCTTGTCAAACCTGTTTCCCCACAACTGTCTCCTTCTTTCAATAAAATCATTAAACAAAGGCCGCGGGGTTATATGCACCACGCCTTGGGTGCGCGGCCGGCCGCTGTCCCGGGCCGGGCGGAGACGCGGAGCTTCGTTCCGCATCCGCGGAGCCGAATGGAGCCCAATGGAGCCGAGCGGAGCCGCTGGCCCGGCGGGGACAGCGCACCGCGGAGCCGGGACAGAACCGCTCCCCCCGCAGCTCCCCTCGCTCCCCCTTCCCTTATTCTTTCTTTCTTCTTTTCTTTTCTTTTCTTTTCTTTTCTTTCTTTTCTTTTCTTTTCTTTTCTTTTCTTTTCTTTTCTTTCTTCTTTTCTTTTCTTTTCTTTTCTTTTCTTTTCTTTTCTTTTCTTTCTTTTCTTTTCTTTTCTTTTCTTTTCTTTTCTTTTCTTTCTTTTCTTTTCTTTTCTTTTTTTTCTTTTCTTTTTCTTTTTCTTTTCTTTCTTTCTCTTTCTTTTCTTTTCTCTTTCTTTTCTCTTTCTTTTCTCTATCTTTCTTTTATCTTCTTTTTTCTTTTCTTTTTTTCTTCTCTTCTCTCTTCTCTTCTCTCTCTTCTCTTCTCTTCTCTTCTCTTCTCTTCTCTTCTCTTCTCTTCTCTTCTCTTTCTCTTCTCCCTCTCTTCTCTTCTCCTCTCTTCTCTTCTCCTCTTCTCTTCTCTCTCTTCTCTTCTCTTCTCTTCTCTTCTCTTCTCTTCTCTTCTCTTCTTCTCTTCTCTTCTCTTCTCTTCTCTTCTTTTCTCTCTTCTCTCTCTTCTCTTCTCTTCTCTTCTCTTCTCTTCTTCTCTTCTCTTCTCTTCTTCTCTTCTCTCTCCTCTTCTCTTCTCTTCTCTTCTCTTCTCTTCTCTTCTCTTCTCTTCTCTTCTCTTCTCTTCTCTTCTCTTCTCTTCTCTTCTCTTCTCTTCTCTTCTCTTCTCTTCTCTTCTCTTCTCTTCTCTTCTTCTCTTCTCTTCTCTCTCTTTCTCCTCCTCTCCTCTCCTCTCCTCTCCTCTCCTCTCCTCTCCTCTCCTCTCCTCTCCTCTCCTCTCCTCTCCTCTCCTCTCCTCTCCTCTCCTCTCCTCTCCTCTCCTCTCCCCTCCTCTCCCTCTTCTCTCCCTCTCTTTCCTTTTCCACCTTCAGAAAACGGTTCTGTTTCGCATAACACTGCCCGCAGGACCACCTAGACAGTTAAAAACACCCAGGTTGTCGTTCCTTTAAACAAAACAACAAATAAGAGAGGAAGAGGGCAGAAGTCGGGGGGCAGAAGGAACCGGGGGAGCCCTGGCCGGTGCCCAGGTGGGGCATGCGATCGCCAGGCAGCTCTGCTGCAGGAGAGACAAAGACAGAAGGGAATTATGTGATGTTTAAAAAAACTTTATTTTAAAGGAAGACATTAAGCCCATAGAAGTCTCTGAGAGATATTACTTATTTCTGCTTATTAGTGATAATAACCCAGTAAATTTGCTATTGAGTGTATCAAAGGCATTCAAAGAGACTTTGAAACATCAAAAAGATTGCAATTCTGATTTTACGGTTTTATTCCAGGCCGACCTCCTGGCTACATTCCTTGATTGTAGTGTTTAAAAGTGAGCGGTGATCAGAAACACAGTCACATCCTCCTCCTCTCCTCCCAGCAGCCCCGACAGGCCGGACCGACCCGGGGACCCACGCGTGGGGTCCGGCCGCGCCGGCTCCGTGTTCCGCGGCCGCTCCGGCTACCCGAGGGCCGGCGTGGGGGCGGGCAGGTGAGGGTCATCCCAGCCGATCCTGCTCACCCGCCTCTCTTAACAAAATATATAGAAGATCATTTTTAAATGCTTAAAAAATTGTATATTGAGCTAGAGCCAGCCTGGCCCTTCTCCCTCTCTCGGAGAGGCGACAGGGACCCCGAGCTGTGTTTTCCTCACTCCGGAGCCAGGCAGCCTCTGCCACTGCCGAGGCTGTTGATATGTCCGTAATCTACCTTCCCTCCCACCCCCCCCAAGTCCTTAATTTTGCCTCTCCGTCTCTCTTTTCTCCCTTCACACGTCTCTGTTTCAATTGCGGCATTTTATACCAACATCAAAGGGATAAAATAGCCGTTATTATTATTACTTTTTTTTCCTTCCTTTTTTCTTATTAGGGCAAAATACTTCATTATTACTGAACGCGTCGCTAAACAAGAAATAACGTGCAGGGTCTGTGCAGGTCCTCACTTCAACAAGCCAACATGCGTTCGCGTAAAAGCCCAGAAATTAAATACAGGTTGATCCCAATTTACAAAGGAGAGCGAGGGAGAAGGAGCCGGCTCTTTGAGTATGTGAGAGAAAGAGGGGAAGAGATGAGTAGCTGGTAATTATTGAAATATAAGGATGAGATTAATTCAAAGGAAACAAACTATGAAAACAATTGGAGCCGAGTGAAAAGCAAAACCCAGATTAGAATTTGCTTGTGGTTTGTTGTCTGTCTGCTTTCTTTCCTCCTCCCCACCCATTGTCACAGTGCAAGGCAATGGGATTTGCACACTTGAGGTGTAATAGCATTACTGCATTAATTAAAATTTTCATTTCACGTCCAGATTGTTTACTTATCTGCTGGAAACATATGTCGGGAGAAGTTGAGATTCTGGATTCTGCTCCGCTGCCCAAGGTGCAGCGCAGTACAGGGGGGGTAGAGGATGGCTTCAGATTTTTTCCCGTTTTTTCATTGCATCCTCCAGCCTTATCTCTCCGCTGTAAATTATAAGGAGACTCCATTGAACTGAATATGAAGATTATATTTGCGAGCGGCGCGTCCTAGAGCGGTCCCGGTCCCACTTTGAAATGAAACGAGCCGTTCGGCGGGCACTGAACCCCCCCTTCTCCTCCCTCCTGGTGCGGCCGCAGCCCCCTCCCGGGTCCGGGGAGGCTGGATGGGACCCCCCGATACCCCCCCGGTCCCGCGTAGAGGGAGGGAGAAAGATCCGCGCCGCGATGCTCCGCGCTCCTCCCGGAATGTTCTGAGCGCTGAGAACCGGGAGGCTCCAACCCTCCCCAAAACGGTGCTTTTTTTCCCCCAAAAAGAGGTAGAAGGAAGAGACTGAGAAACCCCCGGCCCCGCTGCGGGACCAGCGGCCGGGGCCGCGCCGTCGGGGCAGGCGCTGCGGCGGGGGATGCTCGGGCATCACCCAGATGCTGCTGCTGGAACCCTTTGCTTATTTGCTTCCCCCCTCATTTTCCTCCCTTTTTTGGGGGGTATTTCATTTTTTTTTTTAATTTTTATGTTTATTTTAATTTTTCTTTTAAATACCCCTGAGAAGGCAGCGAGGTGCTGTCCTCTCCGCCCGGTCTATCTGTAATTGAATCTAGGTCAGTTATTCTAAAGCATGGAAGAGGCTGATTCCCTCTTTCCGACATCAGCCCGGAATTTGGAAAGCGGGGGGGGAGGGAGAGGAGAAGAGGGGGGTCTTGCAATTTCATTTAAAATGTAATGGTGGATGAACCGATAAGCAAATAGGGGGAAAAAAGGCTCTGCTTAAAAGAAAAAAAAATGGCATGCTTTTAATATGCTTCCAGATGGGGGGAAAATGATTTACATGGGAGTTTATTTCCTCTTTGCTGATATGAAAGAATTACAGATACAAAACCCACTGATCTATAGAATAAAAAAAAAAAAAGAAAAGAAATGTTATTTTCCTGTAAAGGTATCAGTTCATTTATATTCATTTAACCATCCATCCATCAATTCACTTTCTCACTCCCTGCACATTCTCTCTGCCTCTGGTAAACCTACCCCACCAATATACTTTTCTAGAATATACAATGAAGTTTCCTTAAAAAAAGGAAATAATAAGAGATTTAGCTGAAGTAGGTAAAAAGTGAAGTTTCCTTTCTCCTCCCCCCACCCCGTACTCCTATTTTATGTTACAGACTTTGAGTAAATTAGCAATATGAAAAAGAAAATGCTTTAATTTGGAAAAATATCTGTGTATATCTAGAAATAATATATGCAATATAGATGTTATATATGCGTCTACATGGGTATATATAATATATATAGCAGTTTGTATGCTCAACATGTATGTACTGTGTCTCTATACTTATGTTATACAAACAGTTCATTCTCTCCCTATGTGCGTGCCTATAAAATAAAATATAAACATATTGTACAGATATTTACAGCATTCATATATCGTAAGTGCACGGACACAGATTTGAACATACATCCAGCCTGCGTATGCTGTATATATGCACAATATATATGATGCTCAAGCACACGTGAAGGCAGCGTCCCTTTGAATTGGAGCAGAACGTTTGTGTTCAAATATAAAATATTTTCTGAAATTCCTAATGTGCGTCCTTGAGGCACATATGTCTGTATACAGTACGGGCTGGTATTTGTGTGTTCACGCTGATGCACTCTCTTCTATGCAGATGTAGAAAGCGCGGGCTACCGAAGGCCACGGAGGTGGCCCCAGACCTTCCAGATTTAAGGGCCACATCTGTGATTTTTTACATTTAGGGCAGTATTTGAACCTGAGATGCAATTTGCTTTATAGACCAGAGACCAAACCTCTCTCGCTGTGAGTAACACCCTGGGTATTAAACCAAACCCGGCCTAGGTGAGCTCTTCCCCGGAGGTCACTTCTTCCTTCCCGCGCTCCCGGTTTGACGGCCCTTACTCGCAGGAGTAGTTACAACGAGGATGAGACCCCGTGGCCAAAGACAGAGGTTGCTAAACCATCTGTCATTTCCCGGAGACCTTCGCAGAGGCTGGAAGTGGAGGAACGCGAAATACCTTCTTTATTCTGGTACAAACGTAGTAGCAAAAGCTGTGTGAGAAGTCGCCTTTTTATTGTTAAAAACAGCTAAATAGAGAGACAGCTAGATATGGAAATACCTATATATACAGATAAAAATATATACCTTTATCTTCAGCTAGGTATTGATATAGATCCGTATATAATTTTTCTTGCGGCTGCCTGTTAAAAGAGCCTCAGCCGGCACTCAGGGGGGTCCTCGCCAGTCTTTTGAAAGAATCCACGTATGAATAAAGCAGCCAGCCAATCACCCCGACATCAAACAAGCTGGTGACAACGTAGATCCGCGGCACCTGGACGCCTGCCCTGCGCAGATCCCGGCACAACCACCAACCACATCAAAGGCCGGAGTCACCCGGCTCCATATTGCCAGTGACACCTGCAAACGTGAGCCCTGCTCCGTGTTTCCAACCCATCCCCGAACAAATACATAATCATATCACACAACATAATTAATAGGAGTATCACCATGAAGGACTCTTAAAGGAAAGGCTGTTGAAAGAGAGTTCCTGAAGATAATCCTTTTAAAAGGTTTTCTTAAAATGCAACCACCAAGGCAGGTTTAGTTCCAACATTTTTATACCTCAGGATAGCACCGGTTTAGATCTTGTTAATGTCTTTCCTTTAACAGTGGCTTGACTTTTGATTTGGGACTTGCACTTTTTTGGAGGATCTCGTTGCTGCTGTGGTTCTCCAGGGAGAAGGTCCCCAGAGGAGGCCCAGCCCCGCTCCCCTTTCCATTGACCCATCGGGGACCCACAACCTCGTTTCTGCTGGAAATCAAACGTGGTCACGTCCTACCTGCTCGTAATAACCTTTCAAACCTCACCGCGCTTTTGTCTCGTGACCCACTTGAGTAATTTGCAGGGTGCTGCTTAATTTGTTTTTTATTTATCCTGAATGGCACCCCGACTCCTGGGCCATGGAAAAGGGGGTTCAGCTGCTCCCGAGCTCTTTGCTTAGCGACGTCGCCCGACTCCTCTGTTGTCCTCAGAAAAGTCCTGCATGGCACCGCCTGCCAGGGTCGGTAAGTAAATCACTTTATTTATTCATTACTTTTGCTTTTACAAGTGATGTCTGTGTAAAATGAGCCACTCAGCAAAGAGCGGGGATCAACGGGAAACAACAGGCTTTGCTCGATGTTCCCCTGAACCTCTCTTCCTCAGTTTCCCATTAGTTGTTTCCATGGTTGTTTTGCATTCTCACATGTCTCGGGAATGGGGCAAAGCTTGAGAAGAAGCTGGGACCAGGCAGCAGGGCAAACCCCTGAGAGGAAACCCTGGTAATGCTCGTCTAGAGCTTCAACCCAGGGCCTTTCCCGCTGGTTTTCAGCAGGATAAGTTTAAACTTGGGCAAAATGTCACCAAATTGGCATGGAAATATGTGAGGGCTTTTGGAATAAGTGAGGATGGACACATTCTCCCAGCAGGAATAATTAAAAAATGCAAAACAAAAATGAAATGCAGTTACATCAGATTTTTTTCTTTCTTCGTCCTACAGTTGTGGACAACTTTTTAGACTATCCCAATCCAAGTTTCTTGATTGGTGACAGGTTTGGTGCCCCATCTCTCCTACCGCACAGGAATTTTGTGCCTCTGGGAAACCAGGTATCTCCGTTCCCAGTGAAGCGCAGACTAGACCGTTGTGTTGCAATGTGTAGGAGAACACAGTTTGAGGGCAAAGTCTGAGGTTTTTGGAACTGCTGTAGCTGTTGTCCTCTCTTTGGAGTCTGGCAGCTGTGGAGTGGCCACCACAGCCCAGACCGTCGCCATGAGGGACAACGGTGAAACCTGTTGGGTCTCCTGGGAGAGCAGGGTCAGGTCGCTGATGACTCAAATTATTTCCAATCAAACCAAACCCACTCTGGCGTGAAGAAGGATGAAAATACTTGCTCCCTACTTGCCTAAGTTTTATTTTTCCTGTTTTATCTTGTAGCTGTAGCTGCATTATTGCATCCAGTCTTTCTTCTATTTTCTTTTTTTTGGCAAGGTTAGAGCCCTCCGACTTAGACTATTTAATCGCTTCTAATTTCTCCAAATTTCCACGTGGGCATTTTTAACACTTGCCTACTTCCTTCCCTGTGAGCTGTTAGCATGAGTCATTTTGTTTCCTGACAGACACCTTTTTTTTCCTCTTCTCCTTCTTCTCTATCCAGCCAAATTTACACAGGAACTTCCCCACCAGGCAGTGAAAGGAGAAAGGGAATTAGATCTTTATCAGAGGCTTATTTTCACCCAAGATTTCCTTAGATCGGTAAGATAAACAGAGGCTAACAAAAGCCAAATGGGTGCTTTCTCTCCTCATGTAGAAATACACTCCCTGCAGCCAAAAATGTTGCCTCTACTCCTTTGGAGGCAAACCATGTGTGACCATGTGTCCTTCTCTCAGATGTACCAGCATCAGTCCCCTGTGATCGCTGGATTTCACTTTGGCCATAGAGTGCCAGGGAAGATGAGAATTAAATTCTAGCAGGAAAATAAAATAAAATACAGAAAAAATAGGGAAAAATCCCAGCATTGCTTAAAATCCCTGCCAACTTTCCAGACCTTCGTAACTAAGCCAAAAATAAGGCCACAAACTCATTTTTCTTCGTTTGCAGGTCACCTTGAAGGGTAGATGAGTGGCTCTTTTAATAGCGTTTGTTCTTTCAAGAGGATTTCAGTGAGGGAAGTAGCAATGACTGAAATTCCCCGTTTCCTTACAGGTCTTCAGTTTTGTCTGGAGGATACGCAAGCGTCTGGACAACTCCCCAGCATGGATTTTCGCTCTGTTGCTGCAACACTGAGGTACTACAGAGGTTTGGCATGACGACGCTTTATTGTAATTCTTTCAATCGCCTCTCAGCCTCGCAGCCCATACATGCACATTAAATAATTGCAGGGCTGGAGGAGACGCCTCCACAAAAGTGGGGAACCGTCCGCTTTCCACTCAAATGCAGCCCCTCAATTTTGCACGAGATCTCCATGATGCTCTTGTGAAAAGCACCTTCCAAGCCAAGCAGATGTAGAAAAAAAGCATGAAAAGGATAGTGCAAGGACAGAGCAGTGGCTTGATGCTCCTCGCCTCTCATCCTGCGTGGAGCTGATCCATCCCCTTCACATGGGGACAAATGGGGACAGGACCCCACGGGTCCCCTCCCTTGCTAGGACACTGGGAGCAGCTGCTGCCTGGAGAGAAACCATCCAGAAGGTCAAAATGCACATGTGCTTTAGTTTAGTCAAAGTGGTTTTTCTCAGCCTTAATTGATAACTGATGAGAAAACCTTCCGCTCTACACATACGCATGCATATGTATAGACTCGCACACCGACACACGTGTGTATATAAATAGATGTCTTTAAATTTAAATAGATTTATGCCCAAGGACAGGAAGGTGGATAAAAGGTCGTTACAAAGAAGATCTAACACATCTGTATGCTCTTTTGCGGGGATTGAATCTATAGTAGGTTGCATTCAGTGCTAATACTCCTATTAATTTCTATTTTTCATTGTTGTTTTCACATTTGTCAAGCTTCGATGAAGGGATAATGAACTAGACGGATGTTAACTACAAATTATTCACCCCTGTCTTGATAGTGTAACACAGATTCCTATTTGCTTACTCTCTTCACCCAGAGGTGGTAACACACTTTCTGCATCCATACCAGCAAAACCTGCTGGATCATGTAATGTAGCAAAGAAAGAGAAAGAAAAAGAAAGAGAGACACGTTCCCTGAGAAATTTCAAATACTGATTGAATTTGGATTGTAAGAGAGAGCTGAGGAAGCGGAGCGTGCGCTAGTTTTGCAAGGAGAGCTTGTTGGAAATGTGTTGGTCACGGGCACATCGGATCTTTGGTTGTGTTTAATTTTGAAAGGTCGGATCTTTTGGGGGTCTATTTTTTTGTTGTTGTTTTTTAGCTGGACTGTGTCTCTTCTTGCTGTACAGCAAGGGATGGATGTATTTACAAACGTGCAGGTTTTTTTTGCAAACCTCCTTGCTTTACTTTGGCGCTTGGTGCCTGTGAGCCCAGTCTGGTTGCGGTATTGGGTGTCTGGGGAGCTGGAGGTTTTGTTGCACCAGTATGAATGGGAACAGAGTTGGAGAAACCCCAGGCTCCCCCATTCCCTTCAGAGAGCCTGGAGTGGAGCTGGGGACAGAGTCACAGAGCCACCAGCCCCGGCAATGCGTAATTTTGGGGATACAGGCACCTCTGCTGAAGGCTTTGGATACCTGCAAATGCCTCTTGGGCAGCTGCTCCTGCAGATAGTTACAGGAGCTTTGAGAACCTGCTTCCTTGCAGTTTGCCCTTAGACCCAGGCAAACATGTGAATTTCTGCTCAAGTGTTTAATTTCTGATGGAGCGGTGCTCGATGTTATGCAGACAGGACAGTGGAGTTTAACCACTCGTCCTCATTTTGCGCTTGCAATAGGAAACCAGGACAGATTTTGCTTTTATCATTAATTGCTCACTCCAGCGTTGACTTAGATTTCCTTCTGTTCCTTCTCCCCATGTCACAGACTGCTTCAGACCTTTGCAGCCGTGTCCACCCTTGCTGTGACACCCCGGGGTGTCACCAGTGCCCTGTGATGGGCTGTGGTACAACCCAACATCACCCTGGTCCTTATTCTTCAGTCATTGATGTGATGCCATGGCCAACTCCATGGCTGCCTCTCAAGGTGCTTCAATGTTGGCGCCCAGCAATCTTCATTTACCTCTGCAGAGAAGGAAATACTGGCTCACACTGAAATTGCCAAGTGAGAAATTAATGCAGCCGTACCAGCTTTTCTCCTTCTCAATGTATACACCAGCATTTTCTTCCAACTCGGGGCTCATGTCTGCCCCGCAAATATGGAAAACTTTCTTAAAGATGGGAACTTAATGGAGAAGTTAATGCACCCCAGAGCAAGCGGCTGTTGTGGGTTCAGCCCTGGACTGATTAGGGAACGCTGCAAGATTTGAAGGTATCACTGCTCATTTGAGAGGAGGCATTGGAGACTGCTTGGGCATTTCTTAAAGTGATTTCTCCCAGTCTTTGTCCCTTCTTTTTTGTTATCTTCCTCTTTACCAGTCCATGGCACAGTCCTTCTCTCTCTTTTATTGATCAGTCACTTGATCAACTGATCACTTGATTGATCCTGAAGTTTTACACATCTGTCCCAATTTCATTTTTTTGTCTTCCCAAATTTATCACTGATCCCTCTGGTCTGAAATGCAGGTTTTGACCATAAAGTGTTCTCTAATCATTGTCCTTCCACATCTTTCCCAGGATATCGCCTTTCCTGTGATCTCCATCATTCATTTGGTGGCAGTGAGTGACATCTTTTCTCACAGCTTTCACTCTCCTCTCCTGGAAAAGCAGCCAAACCCCATGTTTGGGTCAGGACAGGCAGAAAACCTCTGTTCATGGGTCCATCCTCTGCACTCAGCTCATCTAGATTAAACTCAGACTTTTCTCACTGCTTCTTCCCCTCCCCTCTTCATATCTCCTTTTCTGTGTCTTTCCCCTCCCGATGAGTGCAGCTAACACATTTTGTCGCTGACAAAGCTCTAATTCTGTGGGTTTTCAAAGGGATGGATTGTGTTCCGCGCTCACCGTTACTGCTACGCGCTCTCCAAGCTGAAACATCTCCATTCATTTTGTAGGCCATGTGAAAAACAAAGCAGTGGAGAGGGACATAAGTATTCCAGAATTCCTTTCTCTGGCAGCACAGTTAACTAACATTGACCCATGGCCACTTCTGTGGCTGTTGCATAACACTTTAAAATGAGTGGTTCTTTTGTTTTGTCTCTAGCTCAAGAATTCATTTTTTAATAAGAAAACTCAGAAGTGTCTCTGAAGGATACGGGCTCGTGAGCGTCACCACCGCCTCGCAGATGTGCAAGCTGGCACTTACTCACGGGGTCTCCATGGTCTCCAGCTATTTAGATTAACGAGGGTCCGGCACAGTCCTTGCCATCTCCTCTTGCAGATCCAGGCAATAGAGCCTCAGAGCTGCCTTTGCCTCTTTAGGCATCTTCTCCACACCATCACGTGTGCGTGGCTGCTGCTTGGAGAGCCTTGGAGAATGGGAAGAAAGGCTCTCAACATCTTCAGCAAGCATCTGGTTTCCTTTCCTTGTTGCCCCCGTGGCTGGAAGAGCAGCACGCTTCTCGTGTAACTTGCCCTGCCTAAAGGCTCCAAAAAAGTCAGGTGTTAAACCTGGTTCCAGCTGTCAGTTCTTTGAAAGTCAGCCCTACCTTGCTGCTTGTCTTTCCTTGTGGCCTTTCAAGAGCTCGTCCACCCCAAGCAGCAAGCTGCCTCTCTTGCCATGCTTGGGCTGGGATTTGAATGTGATGCCTGCTGCATCTTCGTTGGAGTTTTGAACCCTAAATCACACAGGCTTATTTAGGAAAAAGAAAAAATACAGGCTTTTTAAGTGTCTCAAGCAGTTTATCTCATTTCATGGGGAGATGTGGGATATTTCTAAATAGAATCAGGAATGGAGGAAGCAGCCGGGTACATTTTAATTCTAATTTTTCCTATATATCAAGCGTTAAATTAACAAGCGAGGGAGAACACCACTGATGAGCTATCTGCTGTTTAGACAGGCATATCAGGATAAAATTACTCTGCACTTGCCTGTGGTTTGTCTGGATACTCCTGGAGCTGCACCAGTAAAGAGTGTAATTGTGCTGCTATTTGAAGCTTCAGATTTGGTGCTGCGAATCCTCCCCTCTGCCTATGCGAGGTTTGCTTGATGACATTAGGGAACTATTCCCCGCAGGTGATTTTTACCCAAGGAGGGTGCAGAGCTCCTTTTATTTTCTATAGTGAGAATAGGAATTGGTGGCATTGCCTTCAATTTGGGGTAACTGGGTGTAAAATCAGAACCTTCTTCAAAGTCTTTTATTTGCTATGCAATAAGGGGCACTGAGGTCTTTGATTAGTTAACGTCAACATATGTCACCTCCGGGCTCTGCACTGCTGGCCTGTACCACACACATGCACGTCAAGTAAATGGTTCATATTGACTTGCACTGAAGCTCAGTTATAAAATGCTTCAGTGCACTGAATATTATTATTTTCCTCAATCCGAGTCCCAAGAGGACTCACTCCAGGTATCCTCACTCAATGAAATATTGTCTCTGCAGCCAGGGAAAGCAATCTCTTGAGTACGAACCTTGAAGCAGAGGAACAGGTTATTTCTCAGCAACCTTTTGATATTGTCAAACCATCAATCTTTTGGGGACTTGTGGACTTTGCTAACACATTAGACTGACCCTTGACACCAAATGCCTCGTTTTCACCAAATTTATAATTATTCCCTTTGCACATCTCATGCCATATGGCTGTGGGGATAGTATCATTGTTCCCATTTTATAGATAGCAGAGTTGCGTTGCAGAGAGATGCCTGGAAGGTGTGCACAGGTCTATTTTGCATTGCTGGCTTCCTCTTGCTGTGCTAGTCTGTCTACGGGATGCTTGTGTGTGTGTGTCCTGATGTGTTTGTTGTGCTGACCAGTAAACCTGTGACTTCTTCTCCTTGTTTCTAAGGTCTCCTGGCTCCCTCAGTGTGAACGTTTCCCGAGGTGACTCTTTTCACCCATAGAGATGGGAAGAAGTGGGAGGAAGCTCCTCCTCCTGCAAGTCACTGTACTTTGACTACAGTGACAAAACCTGAGATTGTCCAAGTCTTTAAGGAGTATGTAGTTATGTATTTCCAGGTGTTGTTTACTGTAGTAAAAGCTGGACACCCAACGCAGCTACGCACTGCTTGAGCGTGGGAGCAGTAGGCATCAAACCACAGTGAGTCAGCCATGGGGAACAAACAGCCATGGGCTTTTAAGGCTGTCCCTAAACTTGCAGGCAAAAAATATCATGGCAATTAGCCCCATTGTAGGCAGAAAAGAAATGTCAGGACTGGTTTAAATTCCTGTCTCACTCCTCCATGAGGTTACAAGCACATTTGATGTCACTGCCAAACTCTGAGTGGCCACGTGGACCTGGTGCTCATGAGATTTTTCCTTCTTTCTCGATCCACCGTATCATCCTTGAACTTGTTTGTTCTTTGCTCGCAGTTGCTTATGACTAGCAAAATCACAGAGACATTTTCATGCGGGCAAAACCTCCATCTTTTTGTACAACAGAGATATTTTAATTAAAACCCTTGACTTCCAGAAATTTCCACCAGTTTCAAGGAACCATGAGGATGCCAGCAATGCCTATTCTTTATGAAGTAGTGTGTAGGGGCTGCTTGTTGTACCCACTCAGAAAGACTCCTGGTCTGAGGGGGAAAAAAAGCCACAGAGACCGCATCTGCCCAGAACCAGCAACATCTGCTGAATGAACCAAAAGCTGAAGCTCAAACTAAAAACTAATCCACACATAAGAGGTGTGAGGGCACAGTTCTGCAACAGGTAAAATTTGCATTTGAGGGGTTACTGTTTGAAGCCTAATTCCGATGTTTTTCCCAGCCCATTCTTTCAAAACCCAACCCACCAGATGGTATCCCACCAGTCCTCATTTTTTGTTCTCCCTGAAGCTGGCACTGCAAATGCTTAACTTTGGCATCATCACTGATTGCTTCCATACCAACCTTTTAGATAGGCTTACGGCTGGGATTAAGAATGTGTTTTGCATGTCTTCCATGTTTTCCCAAGTCTCTGAGGCACCAGCTGCTGTTGCAGAGGATGGGGCTAGAGGTGCTGCTAAAAGAGCCACGAAATCACGATGGGAACAGCCCTGACTTACTGGGCTTTGGGAATGCTAAGGCTGCAACTGGATTTGTACCCTTCAGGCAGTCTTTGGTTAAGAAGCAGCATGATGAGTGTCATATTGCCCCAGGCTTGACCTCCTGGGAACTGCAGAGATGTTAGTTGATCCCCCTTGTTGCTGCACACTTACCTGTTGTTTTCATGCAACCTGCATGGGTGCATTGGCATGAGTTTGTATGTGTCAGAGATGTACCAGTGTAACACGTGTTTTTTTCTTATTTTTTTCCCACCCTCAGCTTTGCAGGCTCGCAGAGGCAGCCAGAGCTCCAATCTGGACTCCGAAGCCCTATTGAGATCATGACAGCAATGTTTATGTGCTATTCTAATGTTGGTTTTAGCAACATAAGTACTTTTTAATGCATAGCACTACAGCAAGCCTGTCCTATTCTCTCCCTTACAGAATGGCTGTCTGGAGGGATGTTATCCCAGCTTCTACCTCAGCATGCTGTGATGTACAAGCATGGGTACATGCCCACATCAGGCATGGTTAGTACCACCACTGAGCTTTCTTTAGTTAATTTGGCACGTGCCACATGGGAGCCACCTTGACAGGATAAGCATCATCATCATCCACAACAGGCTCAGAAACCTCAACTGCATCCTGAAGGCAACAGGACTTTGGACAGGTATTCAGTGAGTGATGGGAAGTCGTCTCACCCGAGGGGGACCATCATGAGGTTCCACCACTCTCACAGAATCATTTTAGTTGGAAAAGACCCTCAGGATCATCGAGTCCAACCGTTCCCCCAGCTCTGGTGCTGCCCCATGTCCTGAGAACCTCATGTCCGTCTGTCCAACCCTCCAGGGAGTGGTGACTCCAGCACTGCCCTGGGCAGCCTCTTCCAATGCCCCACAGCCCTTTGGGGAAGAAATTGTTCCCCAGATCCAGCTTCAACCTCCCCTGGTGCAACTTGAGGCCATTTACTCTCGTCCTATCACTTGCTCCTTGGGAGAAGAGACCAGCATCCTCCGTGCTACAACCTCCTTTCAGATAGTTGTAGAGAGTGGGAAGGTCTCCTCTCAGCCTCCTTTTCTTCAGGCTAAACACCCTCAGGTCCCTCAAACACTCCCCATCACACTTGTTCTCCAGACCCTTCACCAGCTTCATAGCCCTCAAAAATCCATCAGGACATGGTGGCCAGACTTGTGGTGTCTCCCTGGCCACTGATGGAGACTGGTTTGCTGACTGCACCCGCTCAGGCTTCCGGCTTTGGGTTTGCAGATACAATTGTAAGTATTGGCCAGAGTGGGTGATGTTGCTAAGAGCCAAAAAAGCACCACAAAAGATGCCTCGTGATGCTGGGTTGGTTCCTACAGCCTTTGGCTGTCTCAGCCTGAAACTCTCAAGGGCAACTGGAAGCATTTTTGGCAAAGCAAAAGCCTGCATACCTGTGGTGCTCTGTGCAAGGTTAGGGATTCCTTTACTATACTCCAGGAAGCTTGTGGAGGAAGATAGCACACACTACTGCAAAAGCCATACTGTGGTCTTAAAATAAACACAATTCTTATGGCTCCATTGTGAAGTATAGGTGAGAAAGCCTACGTTTTGTGCGATGTATGAGGGCTCTGACCCTTCTTCATTAGTGTTGCTACCTGTACGAAGTGAGTAATTGCAGTGAAGTGCCGGTCACGTGCCCGTTGTGCTGAGAAGTCTCCAGGAGAGATTCAATTAGGAGGCAGAAGCTGATGAGCTGCTGTGTGTGGAACCTCGGGGAACCTTTCCCAGATTAGCCCTAAGAGTCAGCCCTTGTACCGCGCTTGTCATCGGCACGTGTCAAAGTGCTCCGTGAAGTGCTGCCCGTGGCGTTTCCCTTGCACAGATCGGGGTGATGGGTGAGCACAAATCCAGAGTTACCTGGGGCTTCAGAGGCAGAGCTCGGTTTCTGTGTCCTGGAGCAGAATGCTGAATGGTTCATCCGTTCATGGAGAGGTGTAGGAGTCCTTACTGGAAAACAGTAAAACATCCCTGGCTCTTGCCACCCAAAAGAGAGAGGTAAATAAGATCTGACAACGATGCTTCGGGTGCTACCTGGGGGAAGATTTCAAACAGGTCTATTCTCTTGGAAGTCAGGCTCCCCTTTGCCTTCCCCCAGGGGTGATTTTCTCTGTGAAAATCTCTATCTTCCACTCGCATACTGCTTCTTTCAATGCAGTGAAGGGCTGCAGCCATTTCTAGTGCTGGACCTCCAGCCAGGCACTAACACTCTGCTTCTCAGCAACTCTCCCAGCAAAACAGATCATCTGTCCTGTCCTCCTCCCATTCAGAGGTACTGAAAGCTCAGCTGCTGTCTCCTGCCAGGGCCAGTGTCTTCCCGGAGATTCCCCCGAGGTTCTGGATCTCTCACGAGCCATGAGAGATGGCTCATGGCAAACAGACCTTACTCTTGTTTGTAGGGCCATCAGTTTCAGCATGTGGGTAGTCTGCTGCTACCTTGTCCAGGTGGCAATTAAGAACCTGCCTTCTGCATGCAGGAGCAACAAGATATAAAACCCAAAGCTAAAAAAGCAGTAATTTTGTTTCCCTGTAGAGAAAACTTGCTGTATTTATCTGTACTACTGCTTTCTAATGTCTCTGCTTTTCTATATCCATTATGTTGCTGCAGAGGTTCCAGTTTGCCCTGAATTTCAGCACAAATGAATTTCAAAAGCTGTTCTCCTGAATGCTGCTGTGAGGTCCTGGCAAGGAGGTCAGAGAGGATACAAGAGACGTTGGGTGTCACACAAGCAGCAGAGAAGCAAATCATCTCCTTGGGGTTCCTGTGGCTGTGTTCACCTGAAGTGACAGTCCACGTCACTAAACTCCCGCAGCTTGGGCATCCGGCGACCAAAAGTTGCTCCAAAACCAGCATCAGCAAAAGCCCAACAGGGGAGGGAGAAGCTTGGTGTTTGGGAGCTTTCTGCACGGTGGGCAGGCAGGGCAATGATGTTCATGGCTTTATTTGGGGTCTATTTCGTCTTGTAAAGATGAAAGGAGATTCAAAACTCTTGCCTGCTCTGTCACCTTGCAGCATGGAGGGATGGAGGCTGAGGGAAAACCAATGAGAAAATATGTACTCGCCTAACTACTCAGATCTTTCTAATTCAGAATTTAAACTCCAAGACATTATTATCTCTGTTAGCTTTTCTGTATCTGAGGCACTCAATAAAAGATTGCTAAATAATTCAGCATTCTCCTCTCAATCCAGAAACACTGCACCATGTCAGTGCTCTCATTCAGTAAACAAAACCCAGGCAGGAGAGGTACATGGGTGAGAAAACTCTGAAAGCAGGTCTGAAACACAAGCCTGGAGATCCTGGGCTTCAAAAAGTGATGGAAACATGCCATGGCCAGAAGCTGTAAGGATGAGGTAAGCAAGAGCTGCAGGAAGAAATCCATGGGGAAATGACATGAGAACCAGGTATGGGATGGCAACCAGGTGTTAAGGTTCTCAGCTATACCATGGAAACACCTGCCTGACTCCTGACCACTGAAAAAAGCATGATTTTCTGTCTCTCCATGCCCTGGGGCTCTTCCTTGTGTCTTGTATTCTGCCTGGAGAAGTGTGGAGCTCCAACATTCGCAGAGGTGCTTTCCTGTAGAGATGACATCCCACAACAAGGTACACTTGCCTTACCTCTATCTACATTCCTCCCTTGGTATCCCTTCTGGGATGGACCCACTGGATCTTCCTTTGGCTTGCCCTCTCAAGCTATGTGTGTCCCTTTTCTGTCCTGTATTCAATACCTTCCTGCCCTGCGTGCCAACCATGTGGGTCTGTGCCCCATCTCCAGGGGGTGCAACCCCATATAAGCCCATATAACCCCATAAGCCCACTCAAAAAGTGCTATCAGCCTCGTTTTATCTCAGCTGGATGAATTTGAGCACTGGAATTGGAGGTCTGAGCTGCTGCCACCATGGTCCCACGGGGTCCAAATGCAGCTTTGTCCTTTGGTTCCTGTGGGATGTAATTCATCCCTGTGTACGACACAGCACTTTCATTCTGCCTCCTCAGACCTGGGTCAGGTTTAATACAGTCTGTGAGAAAAGCTTAAAACAGCAAGGTATGAGATTGAATTATGGTCTAATCTGCCACTAATAGAACCTGACCAGCTCCATTATTCAATGTCAAATCACTGCATTTGCTATTAAAACACAGCGTGAACTTCCCTAATTTCTGTCGGGTTAGGACCATATCCATCATTCTTGCCTGAATCGGCACCAGGGCAGTGCAGATAACACAGACAAATTTAATGTGTTAAATTCACCTTAGGAAGCTTGCTCCAGTGGTACCGGGAAGGGAGGGGCTGGGTAGTCCTGGGAGGAAAAGGATGGATGATAGCAAGCTGCGGTTTGACATTGCAGGGGGGAATGAAATTGCTCAGTGCCTCCTTAGGATGGGAAGGTCTAATTGGCCAATGCACTCTGGCAGTCTGCCTTAAAACTGTGCTCAGAGGGGAGGTGACAGAGGAGGGACCGGCCCCATGTTGTGCTGCAAAAAGAAGGGAGCGGAGACACACAACCCCAATTTCTAGATGTCCAGGTAAAACCACCCTTATTGCAGCCACCACATCATAAGGGTGCAACCTCTTTTTTAGGGGTTGTGAGCAGGTTAGAAACCAACTCGTGCTTTCTACCCAGTGAGGCCATCCCTGGGAAGGCAGAGGTGTCACATCAAATTCTTTGCCTTGCTTACTGGTTGGCAGCAGTATCAACATCTACCAGTATCTACCCTCCCTGTGGGTAGATACGCCCTGGGAAGGGATAAATTGAAGTGCATGTTTGCAACATCCTAAATTGACCTAGGAAGTCATCAGCAGATAGCTGGAAAGTGAACCTGGTGCTTAACCTGGTTCAGTTGTGACTCACACCGGGATTTTAGCTCTTGTTTGTTCAGTTGGAAAGCAAGGCCATCAAACTGCTGGAGCACCAAACATACTTTGGCAGAAACTCCTTGTTAATGGGCTTCTTCCTTTTCTGTCTTTCTTTTATATCTCTACTAATTCCAGAAATAGCCAAGTATGAAAGTAAATTTCTACCACATTGACTGAAAAAAGAACTCTAGAGAAGGAAGAGCGCAGAGTCACACCAGGAGTGCTGTAAAACATTATATCCATTTTCAAGGGTAAATAGAGTCTGATTGCAACGGAGATTAACAGAATTGATTAGGAAAAGAAAAAAAAGACTTGTCATTACTAGGTCTAATGAATTGACACTGGTGAAGCGCGACTTTGTCACCATGGAAATGACAAATATTAGGAAAGATAAACAATTCTAGCTGGATGGTGAGTACCTTATCAGGCTACTTTCTTCTCCTCATTGCTGGTATGAGTTCAGTCAGCAGGACTGCCTTTGGAGAAGTTTGTGTTTGGCTCATCTTTGCCTTCAGCACAGTTCATTTGTGGTAAGAACCAGGGAGAAGGCTTTGAGGACTCAGCAAGTGTGTGAAGATGTGAACTTTGCTCCTTTCAAAGGTGGGCACTCCAGGAATGCTGAAGGTTCTCTGTTTAAGCCCAGTGTTATAGATCCTTCTTAGCTCGTAAAGCTTCCTGTATCTTTATTAGACCTTGTCTGTCAGGATCCAGCATTGGAAAAGCTTTAGTCCTCTTCCTACCTGCATTCAGCATCCACTTGTCATGATGATCTCTGTCCATTGATCTTCAAAGGTTTCTGTCTGGCCTATTCGTGGACAAGAGAAGCAGCACTTGGGCTTTCATCAAAATCAGCATCTTCCATGTTACTGGTCCTTTCAGAATTGCCATTTACACATTCACCAGTTAGGCACGAGAAGATGATTGTTTAGGAATTAATCATGTCTACATCCTGGATCAGCACTCACATCTTGCTTGCATGACCTTCTACACACCCACCAAAGGATGTGCAGGAGTTTGTGTACACAAGCACCAGGCTTGCACACATTGATGGGCTTCAGAGATGCTTCCCAAGGGACAGGTAAAGAAAGGAGCAGGCAATAGAGTACAGGAAACCAGGGGGTCATTCTCCATTGCTGTCTCCAAAGGACAGTTGAGCAAGGCCAGTTCTAGGAGCTCTGTTGAGGGATAAAGGAACCACACTCTCACAGTGCTAAAATTACCATCACAGAGGTGTCTCCACAGCAATTAGGAACATGTCAGGAGCTTACAGATCTCTTGTGACAGGCATCCAGCAAGGAATCTGGACATGGCAGCAGCAGAGCTGTCTGCACAGCTCCATCAAAATGGTCATCGCACACAACGGTGCTGGGAAGGGACCTTCCTGAAATGGTGGGAAAGGCATCTCTTATCCCATAGGAGCAAGGCTAGGCCTGCCAAAGCAGAGAATCTGCTTGGAGCTGGACCTACCTCTGCACCCTCAGGGAAGTAGGAGGCCACTAGTGACTAAAAGGATCCAGTCGTGAGGGACATGGCGGAGCTGCTGTGTGGGGACTAACAGCGATCCATGCTCAGATGTGCAACTTTAGATCCATACCTGAGGTTGCCTGAGGGAAAAGCTATAGAGGTAGCTCACAATCTCTTTGCCCTTCTTCCAAGTCCATCTGGAAAGTGGTAACATGGAACTAGAGCAAATAGAGATTTGTGATGCTTCAGAAAGACATCCCTAATATCTCCCTACTAAATACTTGTGATGGGTTTGTTCAGGCATGGCCTTTGCAATTACTGGGATAAGGAAGGCAGCCAAACCCCAAACCGTAGTGCCAGAGCATTAAAAGTCTATAAATTGTGATGGTTTGTGTGTGAATAGACATGATACTGCTGTGCCAGTGCTCAGCGCAGCAGTCACCATGAAGATCTTCATGGTCTCCACCACCAATGCCATCAGCAGGTGACTCTACTCATGTTTTCTTACCACTCCTCGGGGTATCAAGGAAGGCCTCATGCAAAGCAGCATCACTTAGCAGGCTGGTGGAGAAGTGTGTTAGACAAGCGTTCAGAGGAGTTGGTGAGAAACTCCCACCTCCAGTTTGTCAGCTCAGAGGATGACCATGGTGGCATGGCAGTCCCTGACTGGAAGGTGCCAGAATAAATGTGGCAAATCTAGTGGAACAGGAACTCAAAAGAAAGATTTATCTTTTCTCTAGTCTCACAGAATCATAGAATCACAGAATAGTTTGGGTTGAAGGGATCTTCACAGTTCATTCAGTGCGCCCCCTGCCATGAGCAGGGACATCTTCACCAGCTCAGGTTGCTCAGAGCCCCGTCCAGCCTGGCCTGGGATGTCTCCAGGGATGGTTCATCCACCACCTCTCTGGCCAACCTGGGCCAGGCTCTCACCACCCACAGGGGCAAACATTTCTTCTTCATGTCTAGCCTAGTCTCTCCAGCCTTCACCTAGTCAGTCTCTTCTGGGTCGTCATCATTCGGTTGATTTCTTGCTCTCACCGGTCCTCCGTTGCAAGCATTTCTGTGTCGGGAGGATTGCACCCAAGGGAATGAGTTCTTGCTAGGGGGCTAAGACAATCCTTGGTGATGCGCCTTAGCTGAGGAAAAAAAGGGTCAACATCTTGCAACTCGATCTGTAAAAATGGATCTGACTACCAGGATCTATTTGGAGGGGACAAACTGGCTTCTTCTGGGTTGTGCTGGTGGACTGAGCTTGGGGAGGAACCTTGTTCTCTCCTGCACCACTGCCTGTGTGTGTTTGTGAACACCAGCGAATACACCTCAGCTGATGGATTTGTTACTGTACATAATTTTGTTGACAGAATTATATTGGCTCCCACGTGATCCCAGGCATATCATCGGGCACGATGAGATGAGCAGTGCTCATTGCCTCCCATCGTCTACACATCTCAATTAAAAGGTGCCATTGAAGAGGGTTTTGTAAAGCGAGCCATCGAGTCTGAGCAAGTGTGCGGGACGGGGAATGCTGTGATGTTGTGTGCTGCTCAATTATTCATTTCCTATTTCTGCATGTACAAAAGGTTAATCCATGAGGTGCCTGCCACACAGGGAAAGCAGCTCTTTGGAGACAGCTCCATATTATTATTATTTTTTTTTTTTTTTTTTTTCTAGGGGTTTTTCAAGCATTATCTCTCCTCTGTTTCTACTCTTGTGGGGTATGAGGTGAAGAAGCACGTAGGATAATGAAGAGCTTTCTCTGCCCAGGCTGACATCTCAAGAAGAATCTTGATGTGGCTGGTGTAGGCAGGATGGATGATGGATTGTTAAAATGTTGGGAGTTTTAACACAGGAGTTGTCCACCTCTCTAGTCCTCACCTTCACCAAGCTTTATGTACGAGGGGAAAAATGCCATCACTGGAATCTGTGCCTCCTTCTTCAGGGGCTTCAGGGCTGTGTCCTTGGCATCCATGGCCACAGAAACCACGTCCTTCCATCAGAGTGGGTTGTGAGAGGGTTTCAGAGTTCTACCTCCTCACCCATTTCCCAAAACAAGTGTTTTTCCTTGACATCCAAGGGCTCTGTCCTGCTGAGCTTCCCTTCTGTTGGAGAACTCCAATAGGACTTTTTGAGAAGCCCCAGGAGATCTCCTCATGGCTGCTCTCCACTATGTTGTGGTGCCTGGGACTTGGGATGAGTTTCTCTTGCTACTCAGAGCTGCTGGGATGCGTAGGTGAGGAAAGACCTTGAGTGACAGCTGCTCCCCATGCCAGAACCAGAAAGGGCCATATTGGCTTGTCCTTGGCCCTGTGCTGTCCCATGGGTCAATGGGGAGCTGAAGGGACACAGCCAGGAGGTGTGACTACAGTCACCCATGGCCAGACCTTCTCCAAGTTGACCAGTGTAGACAATGAGATGGCTTTCTGGCTCTTCCATTATTCATCCTGTTGAGCTGGTCTCATGGAGATGGTTCAAAAGGTCGGCTCGGGATTAATGTGCTGAAAGGAAAGATGCTATAGGCTGGAAATTGAGCCTGTCACACCAGAGTGATTCTCATTGATGGCGTTTGATTTGCCATTAATATTAATTGTAGTTTTTGAGGGACAGTTACAAAGGTTTGCCACAAGTTAACTGTCTCAGCAATATTTGCCATTGGAGAAACGTAAATACCATCCAGAAATTGTTCTTAAAAGGCTGAACTTCCTGCTGCAGTGAAGCACAGAGATGAACAAAGAAGAGGTGCCTGGAAGACCGAAGTGCAGTAGATCATAGAAAAGAATCATAGAATCATAGAAATATTTTGGTTGGAAGAGACCCTCAAGCTCATTGAGTCCAACCATTAACCCAGCCCTGACACTGCCCCATGTCCTGAGAACCTCATCTCCATCTGTCCAACCCTCCAGGGATGGTGACTCCAGCACTGCCCTGGGCAGCCTGTTCCAATGCCCCACAGCCCTTTGGGGAAGAAATTGTCCCACTTAGGTGGGAAGAAAGAAATATTTGCTGCATGTCCCAATGAGACCAAGACATCGTGGACATTTACACAAACCAATCCTCCTTCCAGACAGCTTAGAGTCCTACAAACCCCCTTGGTTTTCTTGAGAGACATGCATTTCTGTCCAAGCACATGCAGCTAGGAAGGATGCTAGCTTTCATGCCATTCAAGGCCACATGGGTGCTCCTTAAATGGGGCAACACCATGGAGAATCACAGCAAGGCACAGCCCTCTCCTGCCTCCCCAGCATGCACACACCCACACACACATTTGAATGCAGGATTTTCGGCAGGTGTTAAGTTCCTCTGGGTTTATCTGGGAGGAGAGCAGGCTGCTCCAGTTAAAATAACACTGTGCAGCAGAACAGAAAATAAGATGTCACGGCAAACTAAACATCTTCGCTTTCACAACATACTAAAAAGCTCCGGAGTGAGGAGATGATGGGCTGGTGGCAAAGGGACCACGCAGCCCTGCTCGGCCCCTCCGTGGGTGGGTTTAACCGGTCAGGCATTTCTATCTGGTCATCATTCCTAGGGAAGAGCTGGCTGAGATGGGCACAGGCCAATCCTATCTTCTAAGACATCTTTAATTTTTTTGCTACTAAAGAATACATTTCATTTGCAGTAACATCTTATTTTCTGTTCCACTGCACAATTTTATTCTAACTACGGTGGTTTTCTCCTGGATAAACTCTGAAGGACGCTCTAGCTTTCTTTTCAGCGAGAAGAGCTTTGGAAATCCTGCTTTTATTTATTGGTTCATTTTATTTCCTGTTCTTTTTCTGCCATGTTTAATATGACTGAGTGACCAATTCAATAAAAAATGGAAAACTTGTGCGGATTGTGTAATAAAGCAGAGCAGGTTACTGAAGGCTCCGTATTATGCTTTCAATATTCTTTACAAAATACAGATTTGAAATAGAGATATGCTGAATAAGATGGGTCGCTGATATTTCATTTCGGTTCATATTATTGCTCTGAATAGGAACAGTCACCAGTATATATCTTCTGAGACATACACAGGGAATACACTCTTGGGAACAGCCTTGTTGTTCCCTGTAAATATAAACCTTGGAAGCGCTCCTCTCCAGCCCTGGGAGATGGGAATTCAAGATCTTTGGGGCAGGAACTGCTGTTTTCAATATGCATCATGCAGCGCCTGTTGTGAAGGCATCATCCAAGAGCAGGAATGCTCTTGGGATGGAGTAATATCACCCAAGAGCAGCAGTACTCTTGGGATGGAGTAATATCAAAAATACTCCTTCCAGCTGCAGCTCCCCTTCGCCTCCCAGTTGAAGCTCATCCTCACATCACTCCACTGCTCCATTTCCACCAGCAAGGAGCCCCCAGAGTAATTAAACAGAATACTTTGCCCAATAAACCTCACTTTTCTGTCTGTGTATGTTGTGTATGTTCACACAATATGTGTCTTGCTGAGAAGCCCACCATAGCTCAGCACATCTCCTACACAGCCCCAATCACTGAGAACTTTCCACATGCAGTATTTGCTTTATTTTCCCTTTGCTGCATTGATATGGAATGTTTAGTGCGGCAGTTGCTTGTGTCCAAGGGGAAAGGACAGTAACGAGGAGCTTGTTTTCTCTATGTAAGAGATGCTGCAACTGGGTGATCTGCAGAAATGGCACCACCTTGGTAGAGAAGCACCAGTGAGATGCTTATTTTCACCTCTTTTTCTTCATGCAACTTGGCTAAGGTAGAGTATGGGTACGGTGCAATCTTACCTCTGCACAACAGAGTTTTTTGGGGTTGTTTCCAGGTGTTTTCTGCCCTACTCCTCTGCTCTGTGCAGGTAAAAAGTTCAGCATCTTATGGAGAAAATGTTATCCCCCAGCAGCTGCTCATGAATTCTTATGTGCCAGCAGCAGTGCATGAACCATTCTTTGTTGTGAGATAAAATCTGACAGAAAAGCATAGCTCCTGACAGAAAAATCTGATGCAATTAAGTTTCTGTGCACAGCTCATAAACTTTGATATGGCAAATAATGCCTAAAATTGATCTTAAATCCAACATTATAAAAAAAAAAGTACCCAAACCCCCCACGTTCCACCAAATCGACTCCAGGTATCCATCTATGCTGACTTTGTGCAGACAGGTCGTGTTTTTTCTTTTAAAGAGAAATATTAGTCAACAAAGAAAGAAATAGAACGGCGTGGATGAATTCCAGGCAAAGGCGAATTTCTAGCACTGCATATTAACAAAACTAATTCTGGGGAAAAACCTGAACAGAAATGACATAGACTGGGCCTGAGGAACTTATCTTTTTGGATCAGGCACAGAAGAGAAACCAAGACCCTACACTTGATTTTATTGCAGCTTTAACTGCAAAATTGGTACCAGACACCTTTGTGTCTCTGCTGTGTTCGCATCTTTGATGAAAAGCATGATTTATAGGCAAATTAAGGTTTTTTGGGGACCAAGTATGGTCTTTGTACATTTTAGAGTACATAAAAAATGGACAATGTGAGCATCTTGAGTGTGAAACAAGATAATCCAGAGAAGGAGAAGGACATTGTGAATCCTAAAAGTATCAAACCATTGCACTGAGTGGAGCTTCCTATGGGCTTAGGATTAACCACGATATTTTCTGTTTCCAGCAGTCGGGTGCCTGGTTCTCTCCTTTATTCCAACTTCTAACGCAGTCCAAGCGAGGTGAATGTCGGCATTTGCAGAATAAGCTACTTTAAATATGAGCAAAGGCATTCGAAGTTCACCGAAGAACATTCAAATTAACAAAACTGTTAATAACTTAAAAGAGAGACTAATGAAACAACAATAAAATAATATTTGGAAGTAATCTCAGCTAAAAAAGGAGCACAAGATTCCCTGGCTCCATGCATACAAAGTAGAGGGGAATTGTACTTCCACTACTGCATGCTCAGAGTCACCGCATTGTCCCATCACCGAGAGGTGGAAACGGACACCTGAGCAAAACCTGCCTGCAAAGAGGAATCTCCTTAGACACCGCACTTCGGAGATGCCAAATGATCCTATTACAGACTTATCAAAGCAGTGGGGATTAGCAGAGATAAAACAACTTTCAGTACTGGTCTCTGCCTTTCTTTGCTCTTTTGTTTGTCTAAATAGCTGTTTTGGTGAGTGCAGAGAAATAATAGGAGGCAATTATTGCTTCATGTAATGTTCCATGTTTGGTTTTGTAATCCTTCAGTTCCGTTTATTTTCATTTTCAGCAAAAAAGTTCCCCCTGGAATATGATAATCGCCTTTTAGCTTGCCACTGCTCTCCTCCTGCAGAAGGGCTCCTGGCTTTGTATGCACCTGATGGCAACGCAAGGCTGGCGGCGTCCCCAGGGCTTGGGGCATTGAATGCCCGTTGTCTGGGCTGTGATGCCGAGATCCGGACACAAAACAGCAGAATAAATCCAGCCCAGCACAGCCAGCTCCCTCGCTGGCATCCCTCTGTGGCTCAGCTCTTTTCACCTTCAGGAACCCAGAGAGGGATTTTTGAATAGCATGGAAGGAGCAAAGGGAACCAGAGGGCTTTTCGAAAGCAGCTTTTCGACGCCTTTGAAAAAGTCTGACCTTATCTGAGCTTTTAATCAGCTCTTAGACCCTGAAAATTTCTATCCATCCTCTCTTTAGTAGGTGATCTCTTCTAAAATCTCCTTAGGAAGATCTAGTGGGGGTTCGCTTATGATTTCCTCCACTTCCCTGCCTTGTCCCTCCAGCCTCCCCTTGTGGGGAACAAGATATCCAAGAAGCACCTCTGTCCCCCAAGTGTCAATAAGGGGGCTACAGGCTTTTTTATTGGAAGATTTTGCCCCAGAAAATCTCCATCACATAGCTCTGCAGATAGCAGGGGGATCGAAACTGGGAGAACATCAGCCTTTTCTATCAAATGTCTCCCCAGAGGCTGAACCAGTTCCCTTTACTGGGGACCCCAGTAAGCAGGTCACGGGAGATGGTGTCCCAGTAGATTTAAGAGCTGATTTTGTGATATGTGTTGTGTATCTGCTGGCTGAGGCACTCCAGGAGTGGGTCTACTGACTTGGTGGGACCACCTGGGTCATGAAATCATAAAATCTCATCTTTGCTCAGGAAAAAGTCATAATACGCCTGCTTCCTCCTAAACATAACCCATGTTTTGGAGGGCAGGTAGAGAGACGGCCCTTCTCAAAGTACTTTTACATTCTGCAAAACTGTCACTTTGCACCAAAAAGGACAAAATATCACCAGTTTTCTCCCTCTACTCTTCAAATCCCTAAAGAAGGGATGTAAGACTGCAGAGCTGTCTGGTGATCAGGTACTCCCATAACCAGAATTAGCAGGTTGTGAGGTTTAAACATATTTAACTTTTGCTCGTATGGCACATATGACTGACTATAATTACAAGAATACTTGCGTGACCCTAGGTTGCCAGGCTATAAATAGAGGTTGGTGAGGTTTTGAGGAGAAGCTGGAAAGGAAGGATGTTTCTAAGTATTACACTGGAATGGGCTGCCCAGGGCAGTGGTAGAGTCACCATCCCTGGAGGGGTTGAAAAGACGGAGATGAGGTTCTCAGGGACATGGGGTAGTGCCAGGGTTGGGTTATGGCTGGACTCGATGATCTTGAGGGGCTTTTCCAAACAAAATGATCCTATGATTCTATAATGTAAGTACTTTGCTGGTTCGAGGCCTTAAAATATGGACAGAGAGTGGATGAAGGTGCCACAGATGGAAGATTGTGGTCAACGGGGAGGCAGAGGGTTGGTGCCTGGTGCACCAATGCATCTCCAGGGTGGTGGCGTTCATTCTCCAGACACCTCTTGCAGCTTGGTCTGGATCCAAGCAGGGATTTGAGTATTACCAATTCGTACTGTAGCTACTCTGACACAAAAGCACTCCAAACACTTGATCTGTGAACCCATTTACACCATGATTTGAGGAAAACACCGCACACCGGGCAACAGGTTTGTGGACTGTTAGCTTCAGCATGGGGATGCTCCCATGGACATTAAACGTAGGCACATGCTTAAGTGTTTTGCTGAGCTGAAAAGACTCTTCCACGTAGGATTTGAAATACGAAGAGCAACTTGCTTGTTTGGACCACCTTAGTTTCATTCATGCAAATAAGTTTTGTCTGGCTCCATAAATCCTGCAGCTGGTGCTGGGGAATTACACATCCAGCTCTCAGCATCGGCTCTTGGTGGGTTTTCTCTTCTCACTCATACACCAACCGCGGGAAACAAACCTGGGCGCCTCGGCGAAGTGTTCATAGCGGATTAAACATCAAGCCTTAACCGATACTTATTGACAACAACAGCTTCCGCAGCAAAGAGAGGACAGGTGACAATATTCGAGAAATATACATAATAAAGCTTTGGAGAGGTGTGCTTGGGAGATGGAGGGGGGAAAAGCAGACGAGGAAAATAATGCATAATTCACAAGGCAAATTAATCAGTCCTTTTTCCCCTGCCTGTTGCAATTACATTGAACATGAGTAATCACCAGGTTACTATTTTTTATTAATATTATTTTTATACCAGGAGGCTAAACAGTGGGGACGGTGATATTTGAGTGAGGATGAGCTGAAAGCTGCAGTCACATTTAGAGCGGTGCCTCACCAAGATTTCTATCTAGTTGTGCTTTCATTGTGGAAAGGGCTCTTTTTTAATTCTTTTGCCTCTAGATTGGTGGGGAGTTGCAGAAAAAAGGAGGGCGGGGGTTGGTGCGCGTTAGAGCAGAGAGATTGGGTAAAATTATTTTCCTTCATGCTTGGCTAGGCCTCAGTGTGAAAAAAGGGGACCCGGCTTAGGGCGGGTGGGAGATTGCAGATAAAAGCAGCTTCATTTCTAACTGACCTTCCATGCGTTCGGCCCGGCCAGGGGGAAGACGGGGGAAGGAACAATGAGAGAGACCTCCAGAAAAACCATCCCTGAATATCAACACCGGGCTCCGGTGAAACAAAGTGGGGAAGAAACCAAAGCGAGAGGAAAGGTTTTGCATGGGAAGGGCTTTGATAACCCCCCGTGAGAGGAGAGGTGTGGAACAGAAGCAGAGAGGGATGTGATCAACGGGATCAGTATCTCAGGGTGGGTGTCAGAGGATGGACCAGACTCTGCTCAGTGGTGCCCAACGCCAGGGTGAGGGGCAATGGGTGCAGACTGAAACACAGGAGGCTCCATCTGAACATGAGCAGAAACTTGTTTGCTGGGAGGTGCCAGAGCCTGGCCCAGGCTGCCCAGAGCGGCTGTGGAGTCTCCTGCTCTGAGACATTCAAATCCCCTGGACCCACCTGTGTGATCTGCTCTGTGACCCTGCGTGAGCAGGGGTTGCACTGGGAGATCTACAGAGGTCTCTTCAACCCAACCAGCCTGGGATTCTGGAATCGATCAGGGCCGTGGTCCAGAGGCTGTCAAAGCACCCTGTCAAAATCTCCAAGCAGCTGGATGGTGTAAAGAAATCAAATCCAGGTCCCAATTCAAGTGATTTCATCCAACACCCTATAGCAGGAATAGATTCAGGCTTGAAACACACACATGAGCAACTCACTCACCCAGCCTTTGTACTTCAAGACCCTTTGGAAAACATGTATTTTATGTTTTAGGAGAAACCAAGACTTGGCATTTATACAGAATGTCATGTGAACTGGGCAAAGGGGCTGATGAAGGGTGCAGGGTGCAACCTGTCCTGCTTGGCACAGGTGGAGGGAGTTCACCATCAACCTGATGGCCTTAAATAGGGTCTCAGCAAGGCTTGCTTTCTTCGTTTGAGGGTGTTTTTCGTTGCTGGGTGGATCCTTCTAAGAGGTAAAGTGTTCTCTGCTGCATGCCCCGGGTGGGAGGTGTTTATTTAAGCAGACCTGGAGGTGACAATTCTTTTTCTTTCTAGTAATCAAGGATCAAATTTTCTTTGTGAAGCATAAGGCCAGCCTGGGAGGCTTCTCTGGGGAGGCTCTGATAATCAGCACCTTAGCAGAAGAATGTCTTGTTGGGTTGAATAATCTGTGGCAAAAAAATAGGCTTCTTGTAAATGTGATCAAAACTCCTTATGGCAAAAGTAGACCTGCGTCTTTTTGGCGTGGAAACTACTGTCATCTTGTTATGTTCAGATGAACAATCTTGGTAACCTGTGGGATTCACTTGTGATTTCCTTAGTCAATTGCATTCAGATTACAAAAAGCAAATTCTTGCCCTAAATTCTGGGCTTGTTTTTCAACTTTGTGCAATATCCTGAGCACCTGGGGGTGCTGATGACAATTTCAAGCCCTCATTGATTGTAGTGTAGCACCACGATCCTCTTGCTTGCAACACATCTGCAAGCCCAGTTAATTTTGGGGGCTTGCTTAAGTGTTGATGTTGCCACAGAGCTCTTTAGCACCATTGTCCATAGGTTGCTTGTGTGCCTTTATAGTTTCTCTAACAACTGAGGGAGGTTTGGAGGTTTGTGCAGGGAAGAGTCTGTGCTATGATAATTCCTTTCAACTATCGTAGGTTGAAAGGCTAGATATAACATATCAGCAGAGCACTCATCCTTGTGTCCAGACTGCTTCAAAAGCATAGCTGAGACAGAAAGTAGCTGTGGAAATGCTGCTTCATTTTTTTTGTGGTTGTGTTAGTAAAATCAAAAAAGGGAATAACCCCTTTTTTTTTTTAATCTCAAGTTTTCACTGACATAAGAGGCTCATCAGACCTTGGTGCTGCTCTGGGAAGTGTCTGTAGGCAGATGACTATTTTTTCTGGAATGATGGAGATATATTCCAGGTTTCTGGCCTCTGGTGTAGCCCTGCCAGTGGATGCTCCCAGGCAGCATCTTGCTCAAAGGTAGACTGGCCAGCAGTGCAATTAGAAGGAAAGGTCTCTAATTAGACAACAGACACCTTTTTGGATGATACTACATGATGGGTGGCTGGGGAAAGTGCTTTTGCTTTGCTTGTTTATAAATGATGTTGGTAATCTGGAGCCTATTTCCTGCAATTTTCTTTGAAATGCCACTGGAAGCTGAGCAACTAGCTCCCTGGGAAACCCCAGGTTGTGTTACTTTAGCAAAACTTGAAGTATTATAACTTTAAACATAAATATCAGATAGGTTTCAAACAGCTTCCCAGCCGAAGCTTTTCCAATAAACTTTATTGTGTCTCCTTCAAAAGGCCTGCATGTGAAAGCAGCTGCCGGAGCCGTGCTCTCAGACAAAATGCCTGACTTACAGTGGTTTCTGTACAGAAAATGAAAGGTGTAACACTTGCTTCTGCTCCTACTCGGAGCTCTTCCAGCTAGAACCAGTCTCCTGCCACCAAGAGCTGGGCTCAGCTCTTTGGCATCTTTGCAGAACCACACAGGTGCAGGTGGAGGACTGGGCTGGAATAGGGTTTGGGGGAGGTTTGAGCAACCTGCCCCATTGCCTGGAGCTGCAGAGAGGTCCAGGGGTGCAGGTGGGTCATCTCTCTGAAATTCTGCTCTAACGTACCCACTGGATGGGGTTTTTTTTGGCTCCTGTTTGTTCTACTCTTCTTAGCATCCTCTAAATTCTGCAAAATCCTATTGCTTCAGATACTCTGTCCTCCCCTTGACTGCTCCTGTCATCAGGACAAGACAAGGATCAGCCCAGTGAGTCCTGAGAGAGGAAAAAAAGATATGGAGTAAAAATGCTTTCTTTCCTTTAAATAAATGAAAGGAGGTTTATAATTTCTCCAGAGTGGAAATCACACCTGTCAGTCTATTTTCTTAGGTCTCAGCTCTGTGAAGTGCTTCAGCACAATTCTAACTTGAATTGCATGTGTTCTCCTCCTGCTTGGCTTTGGATGACTCATGGGTTTCTAAGTTGGTCACGTCCTGCTGAATTGAATGGAGCCTTCCTTTCCCTCCAGCTCAACGATGAAGAATCGGAGCTGGTGTCAAACAGATGGCTGGTTCTTTAGAATCTCTCCATCCTGCCTTCAAAGCCTGCCTGCTGCCCAAGCTCATGTCAAAACGTTCTGCTTTGAAAGTTGTGCTATGGTTTTGTTTGACAAGTAGAAGTAGAGAGGCATGCTGGGTACTTCATAATATTTCACATGGGAAACAATTTAAGATCTGTTTAGTTTAAAAAAAAAATAAATAAAATCTCAATGTCTTGTTAACCTCTTGCTGCCCAGCTGGAGGAAATATTCCTGCACACCTGAGTTTGTCTGAATCTGTATTTCCAGATTCGGAAAGGTACTAGAGGTGATGTTAAGGGAGTCTTGATTTTGAGTAAATTAGAGGGATGCTTTCCATCCTGTGCTGAAGCTGATGGGCTTCACCAGCAGCAGAGCCTGATGATGAATCTCAGTGGGGTGCAGTGCCAGGAGGAACCTGCTTTGCCTTTTGCACCAGAAATATCAACTGGACTTGCAGGACCAAGAGGAGGTTTTCACTGAACTGTAAATGCAAATCTATGTGCTCACGGCCTTGTGTTCCTCTGCTGCTTTAAGGTTTCTGAAGGAAATTTTAGCTGTTATTATCTCACTTTACATCTTGAGCAACTTCTAGGAAGCCCAGTGATCTCCTTTGTCATATTCCTTGCAAACACTGCGTTTCTCCTCTTGTTTCTTCTTGGGCTTGTCTTCATGAAGATGTCTGCTCAAGCCTGCATGTGAAATACAGCACACAGTCTGAAATTCTCCTGCTGTTTCTGCCCAGGAAAATGTAAATGTGTCCTGCTTATAACACCTTTCACTGGAGGAAGAGAGCACTGAAGTCTAGTTGTGTCTTGGGGAGAGATTTTGAAAGGTACGTGCTCTGGCCCTGAAGACAAACAGCAGCAGTTGGTTTCTTCATCCCGCCATATAAACTGGGCAGAGCACACAAAGGGACTTGAGATATGGGCAGCAAGGCAAATGCTGCTGTTGTGTTTTCACATCCTGTTCCCCCCTTAATAACAGCTGTTCGTTTACCCCACAAGTTCTATCTAATGTCAGGAAAGCCTTCTAGCTAACAGAGTTTTCAAATTAAAAATATTACTTGTTATCCATCCAATTTCTGTGAGAGGAAATTCTATTAAATCCCCAGAAGAAAGTGCATTATAGCTGTACTTTCAGAAGCAAACCCTTGAATAAACTTTTTTAGTTATTTCACATAACTTCCATTATGACTGTCATTATGAAGCAGATGAACATTTTCTTGAACAATTAGACGCGGGTGTGCGGAATAGAGTGTAGTTCGCCTGAGATCATTGAAACCTATCTGTTTGGGTGATTCATTTTCTCCCAACTAGGCTGCCCATAATAAGCTTTTCTTCTCTGGCTTTGTCTTGTTTCCCATTTCAGTCAGCCACAATGCCCGAAGAATTGAAAGAATATCTTTCCCCATGTCCTTGTGCTGAGACTGAGCCTGGCAAACAAAAAATAAAATATATTTTAAAAAAAATGAGAAGAAGGAGGAGGAGGCGGCAGAGCAGATTAAAAATAAAACATGAAGCATTCCTTGTGGTGATGGTGACTTGGGGCACGAGGGCCTTGAGAAATGTCGTGGAGTAAAGCATGGGAAACAAACTCTTTCTGCCCCTAATTGGAAGTGAAAACAGTTCTGGGTGAATAAAAGGTGGCAGAATATCTTTTGTATTGACCTGGTGGTCATATCAGGTGGAGCTACATGCGGGTATAGGGGTGCACAGAAGACCTCATCTCTTGTTTCTGTGACCTTATACTTTTTTATAGGTTACTTTACTAAAGTGCTCCTTGTGGAAACCCAAATTCGGCTGCCCAGTGTCCATGGTGTTACAAGGGTTTAACACCTGGTACGCAGGACTGAGCCCAAGGGAAGGAAATGGTATGGAAAAACCTTTACAAATACGGGGCATCTTCTGCACATCTTTTCCATGCCCACAGCCCGTGATCTGGGATTGCTGACAGAGGTGCAGTGAGCTCAGCTTAATGCTTTGCTCAGATCAGTATTTCCTGACAGCTTTTCTTTGAGCTGATGGATGTTCCTGTGATTCACAACCAGGTTCTGCAATGAGAACCCTCAGAAGGTACCATCTTTGTCCTGGTGAAGGCATCTGCTCCTCAACACAGCTCCCTCTCCCTAAGGGCAAGGGCTCTATACTGAATTTAAAAGTGCAGCTCGCTCCTCCTGTACATCACAGACCGCTTTAGCGAGTCTGATTTCGAGTGGATCTGCCTGAATTTCCACGTTTTGATGGCTGTGTCTTAAAGCATGCTGTGAAATCATGACTGCAGCTCATGCTCACGGGAGTGGGTGTTGTGAGTCTCCTCCTTGGAGAGCTCAGAAAGCAGGTTTTTCGGTTTTGTTTGGGTTTTGTTGTTTTTTTCTGCACAAACAATATACATAAATATACCCGGATAATGAGAGATGACTGATAATACAGGCAGATTTGCTGAGGATGTTGTCACTTGAAAAACAAGTAGGTTTGTAGTGGGCTAAAGACATATTTCCATTGTTCATCCAAAAATTAAATGCCAGCACGCTAAGTGATCCCTTGCTGTTTTACCTCTTGTTGCAAGCAAGACAACAGCTAAAATCCACGTCTAGTGGCTGGGACTGTAAAGTGTTCATTTCCTGGGGTGGTTATCACCCAAGTCCCTCCACAGAAGCCTGATATTTAGTCGGTACTGCTGCAAATGATATGGAAATCTCCTGGCCACCTCTAAGAATGCTTTGTATATCAGTTTGCGACTCAAGAAATTGCTGGAGAGCCTAAGAAAATAAAGAGCTTTCTTTGGTTCTTTTAAAACAGCAGAAGCAGCTGACTTGGGGTCTGCCCCGGGCTTCTTGTGGATATATATTAGCAGGGATTGAATTGAATGGAAGCTACTGGAGAATGTGAGGCAAGGGAAAATGTTTTTATAAGAAAAAGAAATGGCAAAACTTAGGGGAGAAAGCGGAGAATGTAAGACCTTGAACTGAGCCTCTTTGGGGAGGGGGGAATAAAAAAGGAAAAAAGTGCCTGCTTGAATAATAGACTAACAAGCGACCTTGAATATATATGGTGTGCATAATAAGAGTGAAACAAAGGGGCCTCTGAATATGAGGCATTCTTAGACTGGAGAATAATAATCACAAGTGGCAAATTTTTTAAAAAATGGAAGATGCATAATATAACAGAAGTAATGGGGACCTAAATCAACCTGAGATGAGAGAAACGAGTGAAGGAGTTTAGCAGTAGGCTGGACTCGCGAATGGCCTAGTTACTGCTTGCAGCAAAGCCAGGCTTTTCTTTCTGTTCTAGGATGATTTTAATGATGTTTTCTTATCTTTGCCTATGTGTAAACTCCACTTTTAGTTCTTTTCTCAGACCACTGGTTTGTTACCAGCATCTGAGGTGAGCAGTGGCAATTTCTTAAGCTAACTCGACAGCTCGTGGATCGTCCACTTCTTGCTTTCTTTGCATGTGGATCATCCATTTCTTGCTTTCTTAGCTTGTCAATAACCTATTTGTTGCTTCCTTATTCTATTCTGAGTACAGGTTTAGCACTGTGCCCACCTGAAGCCAAAGCCTCAGCCCACACTGTAGCTTCCCAGGCTCTTTTTCACACTGAGCACGAGCATTGCAGGTTATTAACCCCAACAGCGAGACACCTTGCACTTTTCCTGGCCAAATCCTGTGTGCTGTAGCCCATTTATAACTGTCATTCACCGCTATTTCTGATTTGACATGAGCATGTCCAGGTGAAATGCATTAAGTGCCTTCTCCAGACGATCAGTGAAGATGTGAGGCTTCTGAAATGCTCCTTTGCATGTATCCCTAGTTTTGTTTCTGCTCAATAATCAGTTACTTTGTGTTGGTTGCATTGGCCAGTTTGAGATCAACACTGCAAGATTTCCTCCTAGATCTCCCCTCATTTTGTTGTTTTTCAGAGGCTGTGAGGAATGTTTTACTTTCCTATTCATCCCTATGTGCTCAGAGCTTGTGAGTTTGTCCTCCAGGATGCTCCTCTAATGTGGCTCCCTGTGCCGTGGACACACGCAACCGCTTCCCGACATTCCCACGAGTGGGCTGGTTCCACCACTTCCCAACTCTCATCTTCCCAAAACGAGACTGAGAACGGGATTTTCTGTTCACAAGGTGGCATTTGTCTGGATCTCTGTGCTATGGATGCAGATGGCACAGCTCGTGAGCATGTTGTTTGCTATCTGGGCAGATCTTTGGACCCATGCTTGGACCTTGGTTCTGCAAACTGCCACCAGAAGACCTCACATGAGGCCCAGATATCTCTTCCTCTCCCAAACCTGGCTGAAGCCACTAATAGCTTGTATAGAAAACTCAAACACACTGATCCAAACTTTGCAAAGCCAATCAGGCTGGGTTTTCTTGGTGAGTTTCCATCCTACAAGGATGGCTCTTGTCTTCCAGATCATTCTGGTGGAGGATCCATTCCTTCACATGACCCGGTGGGCCCTGCCATGTTCCCCTCTGCCCGGCTCCTGCTGCTTTGTGTGGATCCTTGTGTTGTCCTTATTCTTCACACCACAAAAGATTAAAGATAATACTAATAATATAAAAACGCCCTTCTGAGAATGGCCTGCTGGCTGGTATTATACCATATAAAGACTCTGTGAAATAGCTTGGGTAATTTACACTCATTAGGAGGAGAATGCAGTAGATTAAAGGTAGCAAGGGTGAATAGCTTCCCATTTTTGTCAAACTTGCCTAACCTTTTATTCACCTGCTGAAGCCATTATTTTATAATAATAAAAAAGAGGAGAAAGAGCCTTGCATGAACTTGGGGAGAGAGGGAGAGAGTGCAAGCTAGAAGCTATTTTCTCAAGAGACAGAAATGCAGCATTATAGATTAAAGGTGAAAAGACAGCCCTCATTTAAATCAATCCACCTCTCTGAAGCATATTTATTCACAGATTAATTAGAGTTGCAAATGAAAATGATCTGGTTGGTGGGAACATTATTGAGGCCTTTAAAGTGCGGGAGTGAAGATTAAAAGGAAGCACACTTACCCTTTCCTTATGATCTAAAGAGGAGATCAAAAGAGTCGGTGTCAAATTAACAGCCCTGATGATTTCTCTCTTTTCCTAGTCCCCCGTTTATTATCTAAGGCTCGTGTTGATACACGCAGGATGAAGACCTGCTTTCCTAAGCAGCTGGTGCATGAAGTGCACAGGGACCCTTTAGACAATTTGGATCAGGTAGGAAGGGCTGCGGCTCTCTGACCAGGGACATGGGGAATTGTGTGTGTATGAGGGAGGGAAACCTCAAAACTTTGCCTGTCAGGTGACATGGAAGGAAGAAAATGTTAATTTTACATATTGAGGTGTTGTAGGGAATTGTTCAGGCTGCAGTAATATCGAACAGCCAGATTGCAGACTGGTTCACCCAACCTGTGGTTGAAACACCGATAATTGAATGTCCAGCCTCTTGTGGGGCTGTGGGATGGATTTGGGACTTGATGTTGGGTTTGCTGCAAAGCACTGAGCCCAGTTGCACTAAGCAAATGAGAAGGTTAACAGCATCATTCTTCAGCAATAAAAACTTCATCTTCCTCTCCTCATCTTGCCCCATGGAGCATGTTATCAATGCAAAAAAACTCCCAATGAGAGGGAAAGCACGTTCACACGGAGCTCCCTGCAATCCCAGGCTTGAGAATAGCTCTGCTCTAAGAATCATCTCAAAAAGACCAGAAAGAAATTCTCCTTGCTGAGATTTTTCAGAGCATGAAAGCTGTATTTAAATGTACTAAGAGGGAGTGTTTTGAAAAAATGTGTTAATTTTAATACCTTAAAAACAAACAGAAAAGAACCAGAAAACACCTTGGGTTGTTTCATATTTAATTTTTAGAAATGAAAAGAAAGGTGCAAAAAGGAATATACTAAGAACCTTTTCCCTAAGCATGTCTCATCTATATTCTGAATTTTGAAAGCTGGAAGAGAAACATCACCTGTATTTCTTTATTTTTTTTTTTTAACATGGTCCCATTTCCTATGCCATGAATGCTATATAAGCTGAACTCTCTCACCACAGCCTCACTCTGTGCTGGTGTTCTGGATTTGTCCCCATGTATCTAGTGAGGATTATGGTAGCAGCAGCATAGACAAGGCTCAAGGGGTTGCCCAACTGGATGCTCACAAAATAAGCGAAGTCCCTCTCACTTTGCAAGCATGACAAAACACTACAGATGCTGCAGATGTAATATAAATGCACTTACTGTGGTAGTTAATTTTTTCTTGTCCAAGCACTATTAGGAAGAAGAAATGAGAAAAGGGAAACCAGCTGAATCCTCTGTGTGTCTGCTGGCTGTAACGCAGAACGGCCCTGAAGCACTTAGAGGAAGGAGGAGAAGCAGCAGCCAGATGTATTTACTGGCTCTTCCTGAAGCCAGACAAAAGCTTTCATTAAGGACAACTCTTTGGGCAGCTTCCTTGTGTGCGGTGCCTGAGCAAAGGGCCAACTGTGGCTCCGGAGGAGGGAGAAGCAGCCTGACAGACTCTGCTCTGGCTCTCGGGATCTGGAGCTGCTTTGGGGTGCAAAGGATTGAGTGTAGGCTGGACAAGAGGAAGGAATTGTTGGCCCTGAGGGTAGTGAGAGCCTGGCCCAGGTTGGCCAGAGAGGTGGTGGATGAACCATCCCTGGAGACATCCCAGGCCAGGCTGGACGGGGCTCTGAGCAACCTGAGCTGGTGAAGATGTCCCTGCTCATGGCAGGGGGGGCACTGGGGGAGCTGGGAACATCCCTTCACCCCAAAACATTCTATGATTCCATCCTGAGCTGGGAACAAAGAAAGTCTTGGCCAGTGGTTTGGTACTGGCCATGAGCATTGGCACACGTCTTCTATCAGTGGGTGAATCCAAATACATCCAAGTGACCTGGTTCACTGCCTGGTTTTGTATCAGGAGGAAATGTGCTGTCTCTGTCCTACAACAATAGGAGGTGGCTGCTTTCCTGAAATGCACCACTGAAAGGAATTTAATCACAACAGAGTTCATCTCTCTGCTCCCAATGCTTAGGTCTATGTACAGAGAATGCCATGCCATGAACTCCTGAAATGTAATACAGGGTGTTTCAAAAAATGAAATCATACTGCTTTGAAATTGGGTCTTTTTGAAACACCCTGTATCTTTTCTGAAGTCTGAAGTGGGAGGTGTGGGAGGTGGATGCTAATGGTACATTTGGGACTGGAGACCTCAAGAGACCTGGCCACCCAGGGCAGGCTGAGCCATGGGCGATGCTCACACCAGGCACACATCCTAGACAGCACCTGATATAGGATGAGGGATTGTTCCACCTATTTCTTCATTACCACACATCTCCTAATTTGCTGGGTTACCCCCAGGGGACTGGACAAGTCTGTGTGCACTCAGCTTTTCCTTGCAATTGAGTTCTTCCACCATCAGACACCCCAGTTCTTCCAGTCTTGGTATGAGGAACAATACAGATTCACTCTGGGGGAAGCATGATTGGCCTCAGCTTTTCTTTACCTTTTTAGGGTTTTTTTTTTTTTTTTTGGTCTTTTTTGTGCTCAGGCATCAGGAGCTTTGCATATTTTGGCAACTGGGCTCTGGCCATGCCAGAGGTTGGTTTGCAGAGCCCAAGAGAGGACTGAGGCACCTGCACCAAACTGTCTGTGCTTGGCCAAATTTCCTTCTCTCTGCTGCAAGGTAAATGGGCATTTTGCTAATGATGAGCACTTTGCTAATGGGGCTGGTTCCTTCTCGAACTCTTCTGTATGTTCAGAAAAGCCCAGCCAGGAATATTTTCATGGTAGGGGTCAGCTCTGACTTTGGAATCTTGCTGAAATGGCATTTTCAGTTTAAAACAGCCATTTTTTCCCCCTTGAAGCAGAGTTTGCATTTAGATGTAAATGCAAATGAGAAACCTAATTTTTTTGCCCCCCAGCCCCCCTTTTTTTTACTGTAAATATTTTCTTTATGGTTTGCGAAACAAGGCACTTATGTGTGCAAAACTACTATTCGTGTGGAGTTTTCCATTCTTATTTTGGTTTTGAGTTTGACCTGTCCATATAGGACAAACATTTTGCATCTAAAAGATTTAAATGAGTCGGGAGACTTGTTCCCCTCCCAGCTCTGCTGACAAGTTCCAGGGTGTTTTCAGATGCTTTCCTGAATTGATGATTTCTAGGTCAAGGACAGTGTTACATTTTTTTGACCGTTTGTCTTCTGCTAATCGCTGTCAGCCTGGAGATTTATGCATTGATAGTGACAGCAGATGGGGTCACTTTTAATAGGAATTCACACACCAAACAGTGAAAAGCGTATTGGGGTGTACAGCATGGGAGCTTTTACCAGGTAGACTTCAGATACCCAGGGACTGCACTGTACTGAAAACATTTATGTTTTTAATGGAAGTCAACAAGCTGAAATGTTGTTATTTTTCTGGGAATAAATGCATTTACATACACTTTTTCCTTTTGATAGCTTTTATGGGAAATTGTCCCATTTGTTGCCCAGCATTTGCGGATGCCTCTGTCCGTTTACGTTCTTCAAACACACTCTATGTAGCTGGTCCTGAGCTACAAAGAGTGAGCCTGGTTCAAGGGGTCTGCGGCTTTAATCTGAATATATGATCACTTCCTGCAATGCAAACCCCTAGAACTAAATAGGAAAACGTCTGTTTTATTTTCTGGTGGAAGGAAAATCTGCAGTGAGAGAGCAAATCTGAAGTTGTCAAAAATGCTGGAACAAATCACTGCACCCAAGTGGCATCTTGTATCGGAGCGGCAGGTAGTGGATCCCCTTGCAATCTTTACACTAGTAATCAGGTGTTTGTAAAACACAATTCCTAGGAAATCCAACGTCTTAATTTCTTTTGACTTTTTCAAGACTGTGTAAATCAAATTGTTTTTCTCTGTGGTGAATGTGATGATTCGAAGGATCACTATATACTTCTTAATGATTGTCGTCTGCTTAAAGAATTAGATCGCAGTTACAGAAATAACCCAGATATGGGAAAGGATGCTCCTTGTGCAGCTGTAGTGCTTTATATTTGTGAACTTAAATTTTACCTTAAACATCCCACTTATTGTTAATGAAGAAAATGAGTGAAGATCTCTTCTGCCTTTTGCATAAATACAGATATTTGGTGTATGTGCCTCTCCCTTGTGTTACATCCCCATCTATTATTAGGGATTTAAAACTTGCCATTTTCAGGCCTTTTCTGAATTTAAGTCTATTTTCTCCTGGTTGCCTGTGTCTTCCTCATCTCACCTTTTACTTGATGAAGCACAGCCTTGGGACCCAGATCTCTTTTTTCTCCCTATTTCTTTCTCTCATGTAACATTGTGCCATTTTACTGCACAGACGTGGGAGTACAGCAATATCACTGCAAGTCCTTTCTTTAAAATGGCCTGAACAAATCAACTTTAACCAAAGACTAGTGTTTCAGGACAACTTCCCAATGATTTTTGTAGTGGGGATATGTGACCTTGAGTCCTGCAGAAACCCAAGTATGTGTGATGTGAGACTGTAAGGTTGTATTCTTCTATTTTCCTAATGAAAACATCATGCTCTACATCACCCAACCTCCTACATGTTAAGTTAGGGGTTTGTCTCAGAGAGGACCCATGCTTGGGTCCATGACTGGAGTGGCTTCTTGGCCATGAGTGGTGGAAACAATATTCTATATTGTCAGCTTCAGTGGGTCAAAAGATGCAGGAAAAAGGTCATTCCGTGGTGCAAGCTTGGGTCTTCCCTTTCCCTGTGGGTCGTAGATGCTCAAGATGAGCTCTCCCACCTCCTCTTTTGTGTTTGCTGCTCTGATGTACTCAAGGGCTTGAGAAGCACAAGCACATTTTGTTGACTTCTTTTTTTTTAGGGGTATGCGCCTTGTTACAAGAGATGGTGCATGTTGGGACAGTGTCCATTGAAGGGGTTAAATCAGCTCCGCCACTTATGCCAACTGTTAGATTTATCGTTAGATCGTTGAATATTAAATTGGGTAAAACAACCAACCAGCCAGCGGACCACAATGATGCAGCCACCAGCTGCCATCGCTGCCTATGTGACATCTGAAAAACATCTCACCATGATCCGGTGGGTCAGAGGGGTGGCAGAAGGTGAACATGAGATGTCCCATCTGGAAAGCACCTCCTGTGAAGAGGAGTTGGGATGCTCTCAGCCCACTTTGAGCCATGAGAAATGAGGTGAAATGGCCAAGAACAAATAGTTTGTGAATAGGTATTGAAAATAATAATAATACTACTAATAAAAAAAATCCTCCAAGCACCCTCTGAAAGCTCCTGAGCACTGGGAGTGATGCAGAGCTCTGGTTAATGGACACTCCCTAAGGTTCCCCCCCTCATGTACCACAATTGATTGCAGCAAGATTACGATGCCATTAAAATTCACTCTGCCCATAAACTAACGCTGTGGAAAATGCTGACGTTTATAGCGGCTCCTACAAGAGACATATTTCAGTATGAAAGTGAGTCCTAATGCAAGAACTTTATTTAGGTAAAACAACATCCAGGGAGGGGGAGAGAGGAGGAGGAGAGGTGGTGGCAATTGCAGAGAATTTTATTTCTTTCAACTAATGGGTATAGGGATGCTAAATTTAAAAGACATTTTTAATAAATCTATTGGCCTTTGACAAAATCAATCCAAACCCCATAAACCAAGAAGTCACCCACTTGGTATTAATGAGGCTACATTTGCATTTATTTTTCCTTTACACTAGACAAACCATTAATTTCGTGTTTATGCTTCCTTTGAAGTCTGAATGCTTGTAGATAGATGGCCACATCAAGTCTCCTGCTGCTACATTAATATTTTGCTATAAATGATAAATTTGACCATTTTCTACAACACCCCTTTTTTCTTTAAGAAAGCTGAGAAAATGCAAGCAATAAGTCTTAAGCCCCTGAAAGCTTAGCTGTTTTTTTAAATACTCTGCAGTCATTGATTATTAAAGCAGTCATAGCTTTAACTTTGGGTTGCATTTGATGGCACCCAGCATTTTGCTGCTGTAAATTGAGAGATGTTCATTAACCAATCAGGGTCGCTCTTTTTGCAAGTTATCTTTCATTTGACGGATGCAAAAACTGGACATAGCCAAGTCACCTCTGCTTCACCCCATCTCTGGCCTCTGAAGGTCTTTTCTTATGTCCTCTGGTTGCTTCCACGCAAGTGAAGGACATCCTTGTGCCCCATCAGGCCAGCAAAGGTGCCTTTTGTAGTTTTACAGTAATTAATTTATTTTGTGCTTTTTCTTTCAGGATGTTCTATTGCCTCCATGGCTTTCTGGTACCAGAAGCTCCCCAAAACACCAGCTTCTAGAAACTAAGGGAGAGACCCTTCCAAAAATCTCACAGAAGCTGACGATGGTGAATAGGAAAGAAATTTAACTCCTGTGAGGATTCTGGGTAAGATTTGTAAGTTTTAGCAATCTTGACCCTTCTCTCAAATCACAATCCTGGATCCAGAGAAGGGCACATGTTTGGTGATGCTCCATGTCCCCGTGATTGATGTGGGTGTGAGAACGGGTTTCATGAACTCAGTATGGGTGGGTTAGACCCTTCTTATAGAAATGGTGAGTCTCTGATGGAGGTATTTTCTTGTAGAACAGAACAAGGACCTGCTCTGAGGCTGGTTTTCACAGCTTGGACATGTTGCTGGGCACAGTTAACTGAGCTGCCTGGGACACTGCAGAAGATGTATTCCTTTTTATACTACTTTGATGGGACTGCAGAAGGATGCCCAGTGGGTTAGACCTTCTTCTGAGACACCTCTAGGCATTGACCCAGATATTTCTCATGGACCCTGCACCTTGGAGAAGACGTGGTGTCCTGGCTGGCCAGCTCTTGTATGAGGGCAACAATTCTGCACATGTGCTCTAGCAGGGATTTAGATGTTGACAGACACCCAGCTGCCAAAAGAGAGATTCTGTGGTCTGTATTTCTTGACGTAGGTGCCTAAATTCTTCCTTGATCACTCCTTAGGGCTTTTCACACAGAATCCCAGGATGTCAGGGACTGGAAGGGACCTGGAAAGCTCATCCAGTGCAATCCCCCCATGGAGCAGGAACACCCAGATGAGGTTACACAGGAAGGTGTCCAGGCGGGTTGGAATGTCTGCACAGAAGGAGACTCCACAACCTCCCTGGGCAGCCTGGGCCAGGCTCTGCCACCCTCACCAGGAAGAACTTTCTTCTCATCTTTAAGTGGAACCTCCTGTGTTCCAGTTTGCACCCATTGCCCCTTGTCTTGTCACTGGTTGTCACCCAGAAGAGCCTGGCTCCATCCTCCTGACACTCCCCCTTTCCATATTGATCCCCATGAATGAGTCCCCCCTCAGTCTCCTCTTGTCCAGCTCCAGAGCCCCAGCTCCCTCAGCCTTTCCTCACACGGGAGATGCTCCACTCCCTTCAGCATCTTGGTGGCTGCGCTGGACTCTCTGCAGCAGTTCCCTGTCCTGCTGGAACTGAGGGGCCACAACTGGACACAAGATTCCAGGTGTGGTCTCCCCAGGGCAGAGCAGAGGGGCAGGAGAACCTCTCTGACCTACTGACCACCCCCTTCTAATCCACCCCAGGTACCCTTGGCTTCCTGGCCACAAGGGCCCAGTGCTGGCTCATGGTCACCCTGCTGTCCCCAGGACCCCCAGGTCCCTTTCCCCTATACTGCTCAAGGTCTACTTTCTGACTGTCACTCTTTGCTTCTTAAGGAACCACAGACCTGGAATCTCTCATGGCAACTGCAGGGAGTTTTGAAAACGACACTGACGTGTTTTGGTGCTTTTGTCTGACAGACAGAGTCGTGGGTAAGGGTACCAGGGCATGAGAGGGATGTTCAGCATCCTGACTGCAGCCAGCCCTGGTGGCAGCTACGTGTCTGTAGAGAGTTGGCTTTTGGTTCCCTTCCAAAGCCCTCTGGCAGTGCATCTTTGATCCAAGCTCCTTTTCAGCTGTGGGATGCGAAAAATGCGGGGGATGCAGGGATGTCCGATTGTCTGCAACAAGACTATGGGCTCCTTCAGCATCTGACTCTTCTCCTTTCCGTTAGAACTTTTATTTGTTATCTGATAGGTGTCCCAGCAGTTTCTTTGGTGGAGGATACAAGTTATATTTTTCCTCTTTGCCCTAATCAGAGCTGTTCTGTGTACACACTTTCTAAACAAGAAGAGCATGAATTAACAGATTAAATATCACTTTTTTTTTTTTATTAACCATCTTTCATAGCCCTTGTTTATATATCTATATATACATATAAACCTTGTTTATTTTCTTTGCCAGACAGAGTTTATGGAGGGAGGGAAAGGATGTCATATCAATAGGGGAGTGGCTATTGACACTTGCTGCTATGAAGTGCCTTTATTTGCTTTCAAATGGCAGGATTATGCTCCAGACGGCTCAGGGCCTGAATCGTCTCGTGTTCTATTAACAGCCTCAATGTGGAGGTGTGAACTGATCTTGGGGTTCTGACATGAAACAGGATTGAGTACTGAATGTAAAAGTTGCATCCGCTCTTTTTCTTTGCTTTGTGTTTTTTTTTAATTGAAGAAACGTTCCTACTTCTACAGATATTGCAAAATTCAGCCTGCTGGGATTCACATCTCCCTTCCAATATACCTGGGAAGGACTCATGCAGAAAAGCAGTCTGACACACCCCTTGCTAAAAGCTAGGCTTAATTCAGGAGACTGGCATGAAAACCTTTCTCAGCTGTGTTATAATTTCTCATCATTCTCATTCAGCTATTCCTTATTCAGCTCCCAGTGTCTGGACTTGAAAGGTGCACATGTCCAAGCTTCATGCCAAACCAGTTGAATGAGAAGCATACTTTAAAAAATTTAAAAAACACCTTGTTTCAGGTCAGTAAAGGGTGTGATGTCTCGGAAATAACATTGATATATCCAAGGATTTTTCCTTCCCCAACAAGTATAGACATGCTGAAGATCAAGTGGATGTGGTAGGCACTTCCCATCAATAATTAGAATAAGTCTCAGTTGTTCTCATGAGAATCTGAAACTCAAATAGGGATTCTTGGAACTAGCCTCCTGCCTTTAATTTCATATTTTGGCCTCTTATTTCTCTTTGGAAAAAAAAAGTCTAATGTCTAGGACCTGGGAATTATTCCTACCCTGCACTTCTCATTATTGTTAATGTCTCTTCTCATGCCACGGTAATACCAGTGTCAAAAAGGGGCTAATCTGAGAGTCTGGGCACTGGGGATGCTCCTCAACCCTTCCGCAGGACCTGTACTCATGCGCTGGGAAGGGAGGTTGGCTGAGATGCTTCCCTGTCACCCTCAAAACCTGACTTTGAGCTGAGCTGGGTTTGTAGCCACAAACCAAAGGAAACCACCCAAGCCGCAAAAAAGCAAATGCAAGCGTAAAGCCCTGGATAATTTTAATGGTGGTGGTCATTAAGGGTTTTGCTGCACCTTGGACCTGTTCAATCATAAAGCTCAGGGGCAACATGCTCAGAATAACCAACCTTATGTGAGCAGGTCACTTGTTTTCACCTCTGACCATCCTCTCCCACTCGAGCATTCCCATGTGTGTTCATAAGTGGATGTATAACAGCATTGCCACAGCTTTAAGCTTCTGCCAAAGCTGGAACCCACACTGTTCAGAGAAGAAGCAGATCCAGACTGGTGGCTTCTACAGGTCCTGATTCTGCTTGTTGAAGAGAATTAAGCAGAACCTCCTCCCGATAGAGATGATTTGCTGTATGACATAGAGATCAACACCCAAGGGCTGAGATGTTGGAAGATTTCTCACTACTTAGAATCGTTGAATACTTTTGGTTGGAAAAGACCATCAAGATCATCGAGTCCAACCATTAACCCAACCCTGGCACTGCCCCATATCCTGAGAACCTCATGTCCGTCTGTCCAACCCTCCAGGGATGGTGACTCCAGCACTGCCCTGGGCAGCCTGTTCCAATGCCCCACAGCCCTTTGGAGAAGAAATTGTTCCCCACATCCAACCTCACCCTCCCCTGGGGCAACTTGAGGCCATTTCCTCTTATCCTATCACTTGGTACTCCACAAATATTTCCATGGACTGGGCATCAATAGCCTTGTCATTATGTGATTCACTATCAGGTCTTGGGGCTATTTTAGCTGCTCCATTTGACTTAGATAGCCTTTGAATGTCCCTTCCAACCCAAACCATTCTATGATTGGCCAGATTCACCATTCATTTACTCCTTGATAGATCAGCAGCAGTTTTTCTTCTTCCCATTGCCCCCTGTAGCCAGCAACTACTCAGCTAAGGAAAGCTGGAAATGCAGGAGCTTTGAGGTAATTCAGAAGGACGTGATATCTTTGCCCTATTTCCACTGTAGGTCGCGAAGTGAGAAGAAGAAAACAGAGATCCCTGCCCAAAGAAAAGCCACCTGAGAGCTGTGGTGCCCCAAAACTTTCCCATGTCACTGCGAGCACCATTGACCTGGACCTTCCCACCATCCATCACAGATGTGTCCCTGTGAATCACAGAGGTGAGCGAGCTGGTGCCGTGGGGTCTTCCAGCTATTTCTGCTGGAGGGGAGATGAGCCAATGGATTCTGCCCATCCTTTCAAACCAGAGCCAAGAGATGGAAAGGAAGGGAAACAGGGAAAAAAGGGGAGGAAGCAGAGACACAAAGACCAAGGGTTCGATGGAAACGGAAAACTGTACTCCCCAGTCTAATATCTGCCCTTTATTCTGCATTACAATGTGTTGAGACTTTCAGACTGGACACAATGTTGTCGGCATCAAGGCTGAAATTAGTTTTCAGCCATTCATTCATAACTGTTATGTTTTAAAAGAAGAGGAAAAAAAAAAAAGAGAGAGAGAGAAGGTGGGGGAAACAAAAGTAAATACAAAAAGAGAAATGTTAACATGTGTGGCTCAGAATGTATACAGCAGACAAAGCTCTGCTTGTTCTTTGACAATGGCTCTGAAAAGCAGGTGTCATAGCAGCTGTACAAGGTTAAAGCACAGGGACCATTATGTACAAAATGAGTGAGTCTTTATCCAGAGTCTGCTTCAGCTCTTAAGAATGTGCTTCCTATTGTGTCAGTGTTTGCTGGAAGGACTCCATCTATACAATGGAGAAATTTTTCATTCTCACCTTCCCCCAACCTCCGTTCCACCATCCAAATCTACAGTTATGGATATAATACAGACCTCTGGCATTCAAGGTCCTCATTGCCCTATACTTCTGAAACAAAAGCTATTGTGCTGCACCATGAAAGCCTGCCTGCGGCAGAATAAAGCCGCTCAGCACTGGACCCTGAGAGAGTATTTGTGAGGCGCTCTCGAAAGTTAAAATTCTGGTGAAAACAAAACACTTCCAATTAAAAATATTCTCTCATTTTGTTTTGTGGGGTTTTTGTTTTTTTTTTTTGTTTCCTTTTCTCCCTCTCCCTCTCTTGGAGATGTTCAGAGAGATGCTCATATGAAAAGGCAGGTGACCTGTCCTTGCTTTCGTTCTCGAAGGGAGGAGATGGAAAGAGAAGTGGGAATGCACAGCTTCGGAGAAGAGAAATAGTATTAAAAAAATAAATAAATAAAAAATTTGAAACTAGGCCAGGACATATCATCTTCCCAGCTGGCAGTGGGATAGGCTCTGAAATGGAACATATAAGACTCAGCAGCTACTTAGTTGTGTTTTTTTCTTTCGATGGGTGTTAAAAACAAGCCCAGGATGGTTGTTATTTCACAGAATCCCAGAATGTCAGGGGTTGGGAGGGACCTGGAAAGCTCATCCAGTGCAATCCCCCCATGGAGCGGGAACACTCAGATGAGGTTAAACAGGAAGGTGTCCAGGCGGGTTGGAATGTCTGCAGAGAAGGAGATTCCACAACCTCCCTGGGCAGCCTGGGCCAGGCTCTGCCACCCTCACCAGGAACAAGTTTCTTCTCAAATTTAAGTGGAACCTTTTGTTTTCCAATTTGCACCCATTACCCCTTGTCCTATCATTGGTTGTTACCGAGAAGAGCCTGGCTCCATCCTCCTGACGCTCCCCCTTTATATATCTGTAAACATTCATGAGGTCACCCCTCAGTCTCCTCTTCTCCAAGCTAAAGAGACCCAGCTCCCTCAGCCTTTCCTCATAAGGGAGATGTTCCACTCCCTTAATCATCTTTGTTGCCCTATGCTGGTCTCTCTAACACTCTCTATTTAACAATCTCTAATAAATATTTTGGCCCCTGGACCAAGCTGGGAGGAGTGGCTGACACATCAGAAGGCTGTGCTGCCATCCAGCGGGACCTGGACAGGCTGGAGAGTTGGGCGGGGAATAACCTAATGAAATTTAACAAGGGAAAGTGTAGAGTCCTGCATCTGGGCAGGAACAACCCCAGGTTCCAGTATAGGTTGAGAAATTACATATTAGAGAACAGTGTAGGGGAAAGGGACCTGGGGGTCCTGGTGGACAACAGGATGACCATGAGCCAGCACTGGGTCCTTGTGGCCAGGAAGGCCAATGGCATCCTGGGGTCTATTACAAGGGGCGTGGTTAGTAGATCAAGAGAGGTTCTCCTTCCCCTCTACTCCACCCTGGTGAGACCACATCTGGAATATTGTGTCCAGTTCTGGGCCCCTCACTTCCAGAAGGACAGGGAACTGCTGGAGAGGGTCCAGCGTAGGGCAACAAAGATATTTAAGGGAATGGAGCACCTCCCTTATGAAGAAAGGCTGAGGGAGCTGGGTCTCTTTAGTTTGGAGAAGAGGAGACTGAGGGGTGACATTATTAATGTTTATAAATATATAAAGGGTGAGTGCCATGAAGATGGAGCCAGGCTCTTCTCGGTGGCAAACAATGATAGGACAAGGGGCAATGAGTGCAAACTGGAACACAGGAGGTTCCACTTAAATTTGAGAAAAAACTTCTTCTCAGTGAGGGTGGCAGAGCCTGGCCCAGGCTGCCCAGGGAGATTGTGGAGTCTCCTTCTCTGGAGACATTCCAACCCACCTGGACATGTTCCTGTGTGACCTCACCTGGGCGTTCCTGCTCCAGCAGGGGGATTGGACTAGATGATCTTTTGAGGTCCCTTCCAATCCCAAACATACTGTGATACTGTGAAGAGGTGGAAAACGCTTGGTGTAAAGGAGAGGTGCGCACAAGGGTTATTCTAGTACCTGATATCTGTATTTGCCATGGCTTAAATTGTCTGGGTTTATCAAGTGTATCTTGTGTCTGAGATTGGAAATAGACAGTAAAATGGGGCTGTTGGGGACAGTCTGGGCTTGATTTTTCTGTGTCTGGCTATTTTCTGCATGCAGTTTTGCATTTAATGCATGTCTGGTGGGGACATGAAGCCAGGCAAGGGAAGTTTTGATTCAGTATGTGCTACAACCTAATGCAAGCATACCTCTGCGTGAGCAATGTCCCTTTGAAATCACTGCCTCTCTTATTACTGACACCAGTATCCAGCAAGTTTTTACATTCATGGTGCAGAAGTGGCTGAAGTGGAACTGAGGTTGGTAGCAAGGAGAAATTCATTCCCAGGACCCCAGTCCTTGGACTTCAGCAGAAGACAAAGGCTGGAGCTGTTCTCCTTCCATCCTTGGACACTTGGGCTTGGATAGTTACCTATTTGAATGTGAGTTAAGCTTATCTACTATATATATAGTAAGCTCTGAAGTTATAAACTAGAGGCAAAAAGGGAAAGGGCAGTGAGACAGGGGAAGTAAGGGTGATTCACAAGTTGATGACAACTGTTTTCTATGACATCCACAAAATAATGCATAATGCAATTCCATAACCACCAGTGCAAGGCCCTGAGGATAAGGGTATTTGTGATGCCAGGGTAAAGACTTTGCCCAGCAGCCCCTGGTGAGCAGTGAATATGGGAGAATATGGGAGTGAATATTGTATATGGGAGAGGCCTAGAGTGCTACACAGGTTACAGCAACATCTCCTGCCTTCTCTTTTCTCACTCTGTTATAGTGGGGAGGGACTAAAGCAGGGAATCTGTCTCTGGGTGTCTTATGCCTGTTTTTCAGCAGCAGTGTATTGCTCTTTGGTCTACGTTTGCCCACCTATCCATCCTAAAATTGTAACTTCTCAAAGTAGTGCCTGGCTTGAGTTTGGGGTTTATACTGAACATGCTTCAGAACTGATTTTATCACAAGTCAACTTGTCTTAAAATGTATTTGCATGACCATGTTAAAAAGTCAAGTCATCCTTGAGGGGTTAATCCCAGCTGAAAATCTGAAAATCACAGCTGGACCATTTCCCCACTGCTCTTGCTTCACCCCAAGAATGAATTAATGCTGGGGTGCGAGGAGGATGGACACCATGGCTTGATCCTTGGACATATGAAGGTCTTGCAGTATGAGAAGCAACGTTTTGAGCCACCAAGGTAGAGGGACAACAACCGCGTTATCAGTTCCTTCTTCATCCCCCTTTCCAGGTGAAAGAACATCTTCCAGAACGAAATCACAGCGGCAAATGGCTCACCAACAGTTTTTCTGCCTCCCACAAAATAGCTGCTGGGCAGTATCACCTTTCTCATAAGAGACTTAGTGGATTCGCGGTTCTTGTGTGGTTTCAAGGCAAAGCGAGAAACGGAGCTAGAAAAGCAAGCAGATGTAAAGAAATGAGCTAATGAAGGGAGATCACAAAGTGTGCAACCCCAGTCGGTTGTATCTTTCTCTCCAGTTACCTTGGTAACTGTACAGTGATATGATGCTGCTTGGTTTTGTATCCTGCGAGTGAAAGAAGCTCAAAGTACCCACCACTGGCAAAAATATTGGTAAGATATCATATTCATCTACAAAATGTAACAATTAAGTTATGGACTTGCTAGATACTGTATCAAAGAGGGGAGTGTATCTCCCCTAAAGCCTGGATAAAATGACTTCTATTTTTCTATGAGCCAGCAACTTAGCGCATCTTTTGATGGGATTTCTTGGGGCCAAATCAAAGGGATCACACCAGGACCACTTTTTTCAGTGCCATGGTTAGCTGAATCTCTCCACCCTTTCAGTCTTGGGTCTTTCTGCTGCTGATAATGTTGGTTAAAGAGAGATATGGACTCCTGTTCAGTTGAAACAAGGCTTTATGTTTGGATGGGGATGGAGTTTCTTAATGGGGAGTTGAAAAAAACCAGCAGCTCACAGTGGTGTAGAAACCTCTCTGACAGATGATGGACACAACACCACTGGGTAAGATGGTTTAGGGTGGTCAGCATGGGGGAATAGACCTTTATCTGGCCACCCTACCTGACCAACCACCAGCTCTTGCTCCTATATCCCCAATTTCCAGCCTCATTTGTGGTCCCCAGCCCTGAGGTCTGGGTAACGGTGTCATACACGTGCAGTGTTGCTGGGGCACGGTGACGTTTGTATGGTCTGGAGAAAACTCTGGTCTGCTCCAGACTTCCTTGGGCTTCTTGGCCCAAGAGTCTGGTCTACAAAAACCTCCAGAAACCTTGTTCTTTCCAAATCCTGCAGCAAACTACTGAAATGGATGGTTCTACCCAAGTCAAGGTCTCAAACAGGAAAAGAAGATGAGAAAAACAGTTTAAAGGGGGGACAGTTCATCCAGGAGGAGAGGGAGCAGCATTTCTCCACTGAGGAGAGAAAAACGCCCAAATAACTTATTTAATATTGAATGTCATCTCCTTCCCAGCCTCTGCACCTGCAGGCATTAAAACAGTGTGAGATAAGTTAGGCTGGGACTATTGTCAGCTCTGGATGTAAAATCTGAATGGTCAGAATTTTGCAGGTAAACCCAGAGATGTGAATGACATCTTTGCACCTACCTGTTTCTTTCTTTGCTGTTTTTTGTGCAGTTCTGTGAAGCCCCAGCACTGTGACTTGGAGACTTGGAAGCTCAGAGCTGGAGGGGAGGTGGTTGTACTTAGGAGAAGATGCAGAGCATCACCTCCTTGTGCATCCAGGTAAAGTGTCAGACATCCCAGCAGTGCTGGTGAAGGTCTTTAACCAAAACGTCCAAATCTGGCTTCAGAAAAAGCATGTGGCTTGCTTTTGACAATAATGTGAAGCAGTTAAACTAGAAAAACAATCAAACAAACCGACTTTCTGGCTTGATATTAGTCTAGAGGCTGATATGGGAGATCTGCATGTATAACTTATGTCTTAGCTCACTGGCTGAACACATAGTCAATTCAAGCTCACCAAAAACAGGAAAATAATAATTAGAAAAAAGTCCTAGGGCTACCAACTTTTTCGCCTGCATAGACATTTATTATTGACCTTTTAAAGGTGGAAATATAACCACATTATTACAGAGAGAGCAGGTAGAAAGGTCAGGGCAGGAGGGGCAGTAGCGCTGATTTAGAGTTTGCGAAGTCCCTCCGCTCGCTGCTCAGACCCGTGTACATGGAAAGGAGGAAATGCAGACTGGACATTGATACAGTGCTGTGGCCAAAAAATGGACATTTTGCTTGTGAGAGGAGGATGGGATGGAAACAGAGGGATGGACAGCAAGGTGGTGTTTTTCTTTCCCAGCTGTGCGTTCAGGTCTGCACAGCCCAACAAGTCAATAAAAAGGAGAGGGCGGGCGAAGAAGAGCAACAACGCACCTGAAATGGGCCGGAAAGACTGAAAAGCCGAAGTATGTAAAGGTTGGTTAACCAGTGCCCTGGAGGGGAGGGAGCAGCGAGGAGGAGGGAGGTGGACAAGGAGGATGGATGGAATTTTTATCTATATATTTTTTAATCTGTGTTTGGTGATTCTGCGATGTCTCAGATGAAGTAGCAGAGTTTTCCCGTCAATTAACCCACCAGCCCTTGAGGGGTGCCCGTGTCCCGCTGGGGGAAACCCATGGGCACCATCATCTTTTATCTTTGTACCATCTCCTTGAAACACCAAAGCAGGTCTCTGGATGGAAAAGTGCAGAAAATTCCTCCAGACAATAAAATGGTTTAATTTAGTGCCTATAATAGAAGTCCATTATAGCAGGGTGAGAATGCATGCCAGCACTGGATGGATGAGTTTCTGCTGCCATCCTGTGGCCGTGGACCATGTTACTTTGCTTGAGCCTGATTTATTTCTGAGACATTTCTGCTTTGGGGAAAGCAAAGGCAGATGTCCCCATGTCGCCTCGTAGCACGGATGGCAGCATGTCCTGGGGCTGGTGGCATCTCCTTGCCGTGGCCATTCAGGCACTTGATGCTTTTGCCCAGGCAGCCTGACATTTTTGCAGCCCCAGGGTTGGATCCGCAGAGTTGATCTGTGTGCCTTTCTCCACCATTAAAAGATGGGTAGGTGTGTTTCCATCACTCCTGCAACAGTAGAATCATGAAAACTCTGGAGATCTTGCAGCTCCCAATAAGATAAAACTAGGAGTTCTGGTACTTGCCACAAGGCTCGGGAGTTGCAGCATCTCCTCCTGCATCCTGTGCTTTATGTAGAAATTAATTAGTCAAATGTTTGTGAGTTGCTTTGAGAATGCAGACCCCTGGAATTGTTCTTGATATGGCCAGTGATGACATTCATAGGCTTTTTTCTTCAAAGTAAGTAACTTTGCCATTGCTTTGGATGTAATAACTTTTAGCAGTTGCACGAAACTTGAAATTCCCACCTGAGGGGGAGGTCGGGCCAATACAAATGTGGCAATTTGGCACTCCTACTTTTTGTTTTTACTTTTTTTATTTATCTAAAAAACCAAACCAGGATATGCATTAGATGCTTTGTGAATCTGAAATAGGGGTTCATGCAGCTTTATATTAATGGCCTTGCACAGAAACCTCTACACTCTGCGTACTCGATTTATGTGCCAGATTGATTTCTCTTGCTTTTACAACAAAGTTTAGCTAAAAAATGAGTTGAAGAAGCTTTTCAATAGAAAATTGAGCCTTTTATTATGAAAAATAATATTTACATTCCTTGAAAGAATAAGACAGAGCAGAGAGGGATCCAGACACAACAAAAGCAAGCAAAGTGTGGTTTTCCAAAGTGAAACTGCACTTTGTGACTTTCTTCTTCAACTACATGCAATGTCAATGGATATATATAATTATTAATGATGAATTTAAAATGCAAATATACAATGTGAAGGATCTGCAGGCACATCCCCTGATGGGCTGGAGATTTGTTTTCCTTCCTTGGCATGATGTTCCCTTACAGCACTGGTTGAAAGGCACCTTGAAAGGCCTTTTAGCCTGATCTGCAAAGGCTTTTTTGGGAGTAAGAGGTGAACACAAGAGAAAATATAAAATAAAATAAAAAGCGGATGATTTAGACAAGGCACTTTCTGCCCACCAATGCAGAAAGGCTCTGCCAACGTGAATTTTTGTCTTTCCAAAGAAACTGGAGACAGACACAATTGTTCTCTTCAATGCCAGGCTTGAGGTCTTGGGGAAGCTGGGCATGTATTATTTGCAAGCACAATTCCTGAATTTCCAGAGGGAATCTGCTGGTGTCAAAGCAATGAGGAGAAAACAAAGGTTTGTAAGAGAAAGACTCGAAATGGTGTTGCGACAGATGCACCTGAGCCTTTAGTTTCTGTCCGCAAAACCTGAAATAGGAATTTGCCATCTGTTTGAGCTTTAGATGTTAAAAAATCACCCTCCTCCCCAAAAAAATTAATTACTGCTGGTGGAGTAGGTTTAATATGGTTTTCCTGTCTATAAGAATGACATGGTTGGCACATGCACTGATGGTATTTCAGTAGGCAAGGCTTAAGACTGGGATTTAAGCCTGAGATATGTTGATGGCTGGTGGGGGTGAAGTGGAGCTTTTTCTGGTGATCGAGAGATTGAAGACCACCATGATTTTGGCAAACCACAGAGAAGCCGAGCACCAGAACACCCTGATGAGAACCGATGCCACAAAATGGACTGAAACACTAAGTTGCGCCTTCTATGAGCAGTAGAGAAATGAAGTTTGGATCACGAAGCCACTGAATGAGAGCGTCATCCTTGTGATGATGTTCAATGTTCTCTCTGTTCATGTCTTGGATATGGGAACTCAAACATGCCCGCTCCAGTTTCACTGTGCAATCTGGTGCTCGCCCCAAGTGTGACATTGATTTCCAGAGCCAATTATTGAGAAATCATTAGTGACTTCTTAAGTATTAATACATAGAAGCAAAAAAAATTCCCTGCTCTGTGGCCCAAAACAGTGTTTAAAGGTGACCTGACCGTTCAAGTAAACCAAGTTTACCATTGGACATCAAATTTATATGCTTTATATAGAATTTAAAGTATTCCTGTCTACCTCTTACAAGCAGAAACCATTTTCATGATTGCTTCCAGTACAGAAACAGCAGGATTTGGTATATCGTCATCACCTCTGAAGTCCTCATGCACTTCAAATACCCCGACCTTTTAGTCAAGGACTCCTTGATTCAAGACTGTAGGGTCTGTGTCACAAGATGCATACAAGAAATTGCAGGTTTATTCTAATTCTAGCCTCATTTCTGCTTTTCTTGGCTTTAAAGTAACATATTTAATCGGACACATGCTTAGTGTGTATTAAGGTCAGTGGGACAAGATCCTGCAACCACAGCCTGTTGCTTGATCTTCCTCACTCACAGAAGTCTCTGATGGAGCTCACTGGGTCACTTCCCTCCAGGGACTTGATTTAAACAACCTGTTCCCAAACACAAATACGTTTAGAGAAAAAGTTTTACCAAAAGCCCTGCCAGCCAGGGTCATAAAGGTGTCTTGGTGCCCATACAGGGCACTGTGGCCCCTGTAACAGGGGCCAATGTCATTGTCTCCTAGACCTCTCAAAGGTCCCAGATTCTGTCCGCTGGGCTGGTCTTTCTGCTTCCTTTGAAGATAACCTTGTCTGGGGACACTTCAGTGAGGGTCGTGTTTATGACTGAAAAGTCAACGGTAGCAAAAGGGAAGTTGAGGTTGGATGGGAATAGAGTTTTTCTTACCTCTCCAAACACCATCTTTAGTCTTGCTGCTCCTTCAGGATGTTTCCCTATCACAAACCAGGGCAAGTAATGAGTTCTCCTGAGCTCTCTTTGGTGGACAAAAGCTCTCCTGTCCATATATTTTCTTCTCTTCCTCCCAGGGACAGCCAAGTGTGTAGAAGTCGAGAGGTTGTGTGAAATTCACCTTTCCTGAGGAGCTCACTTTGCTTGGGCACGTACCAGGAGGTGTCATGGTTGAGCTAATGAGCTGGAGGGTAAGTGCTCCTTGCCGCTCTTTGAAGACCCTGATAGTGTGAAGCCATGGCTGCTTTTCTGATTTTCCCAATGGATCAGAGCAGCTCTGCTGTTTGTGCCCTCCTGGGCTACAGACTTTCTGATCCTGCTCCTCTGAGTCACCACCTCCACCCTTATTGCACCCATCACCTCCCTTATTGCAAAATATACTCTATTATATGAAGTTTCCTGGTCGCCCAACATTTCTGAGACAAAGCTTCTGTGTCGTCCCCTGTTAAAGCCCACCCAGGGATGGACGGAATGACTTGTTGGCATGGCCCGGCTCTTGTGATGGCAGCTGCTGTTCTTGCCTGGTGATTAACACTCCCGAGTCAAACTTGGCAATAGAAGTCTGGGCAAGTAACACTGTTAGACATATCTAACCTATAAGTAATGAAAAGCATAAATACATTTTTTAGCCATGTGACTCAGAAAATCACAGGAAAACACATTTTGGTTGGACTAATGCATTTTTTTTTTTTTTTCTCAATCTCTTTTTTGCATCCTTTCCTGTTCCTTCCCTCGTTCAAATCACAGAATCCCAGAATGTCAGGGACTGGAAGGGACCTGGAAAGCTCATCCAGTGCAATCCCCCCATGGAGCAGGAACACCCAGATGAGGTTACACAGGAAGGTGTCCAGACGGGTTGGAATGTCTGCAGAGAAGGAGACTCCACAACCCCCCTGGGCAGCCTGGGCCAGGCTCTGCCACCCTCACCCCCAACAAGTTTCTTCTCCTCTTTCAGTGGAACCTCCCGTGTTCCAGTTTGCACCCATTGCCCCTTGTCCTGTCACTGGTTGTCACCCAGAAGAGCCTGGCTCCATCCTCCTGACACTCCCCCTTTCCATATTGATCCCCATGAATGAGTCACCCCTCAGTCTCCTCTTGTCCAGCTCCAGAGCCCCAGCTCCCTCAGCCTTTCCTCACACAGGAGATGCTCCACGCCCTTCAGCATCTTTGTTGCCCTAAATCTCCTTCTGTTTTTATAAGGAAAGGTAGAAACAGAAATGCCATTTTCAAGTGACAAGTAGAAACAAAATTTTCACTTTGCTAAATCTGCACATTAAAATCTTTACTTCTGTCTCCCCAGATCAGCTTTTAAAACCAAACCTTGAAGAAACCTGTCCTGAGCTGATCTGCAGCCACATTCTGTTTTTTCCAGTGAGTTCACTCTTTGCAAAAATCCCAGCTTCCCAAACTCACATTTACAATAACACTTAAAATACTGTGGTGCCTGGCCCTGAAAACAGTTAGCCCACCATTTAATTCGGATGTGTCTTGTTTCAGAAAAGCAGCTCAGGCCCCACCACTTTCCAGGCTCATTTTTCTTGACCTCTGGCAGGTACTGGCACTTTATCTCCTTCCCCATGTAGGAGTTCAGCGAGGCCGGGAAGGAGGGATGCAAACAAAAGTGTTATTAGCATGTTATTTGGCTTTTAATGGGTAGAAAGGATGCAAGATTCTTTTGGCACAGTGGTACTTTTTTTTCCTCCAAAAAAAACAGGAGGAAAAAGGACTTTAATTGAAGCCTGCAATGTTGTATAAATGGAAGATCTAAGTTTTAATTGAAAAATAATTATAACCACTTAATCATTTTAAATGAGGGCTGTAATTGCAGTCGGTTCATAATAGCCAAATACAGACACTTAGATTCCTGCAATAAAGCAGGGATGGTACAGCTTGATTTGCTAATAGCTCTTCCACTTCTCTCCTCTTTTGTCTCAAAGATTAATTCAGGCAAGGGCTATTAGTGCTGTTAATTGGTTCTGCAATTTAGACCTTGTGCTTGTGAATGAGTGACTGATGCGGACCTATCAGCCAATAATGTGAACACTTTGTCAATGCGTTTCTCATTGTCCGGCTGCACATCCTTCCCCCTGCAGCTCCTCTGCCACCCAACCCCGGCTCCCTGGGGGGATCAAGAAGAGTTGGGGTCCCCTCCGGGGTGAGGGATTCACTTTGCTTTAGATAGGTCACCTAGATGTCTTTGAAATTACAGCCAGCTTATGAATAAAATAATGAGGCAGTCGAGGCGTCCTCCTCGGCAGGGACAAATCCCATATTCAGGAGAAATTGCCGCCACACTGGAAGGAGCTTCAACGGGGTCGTGAAGTTGGTGAGGAGATGTGTGGGATGGAGAGTGGATGTGGCTGATGGCTCCAGGCAGGATCCCCTTCCTCAGGACAGCAGCAATGATTAAAATGAGTATAAACCACCAAAGTTGCAGAGAACAACCCAAACTATACCACCTAACAGGTATGAATTTTCAGTGGAGCAGTCCTGGCCTCAGTGATGGGCAGTGGGAACACCTGGCAGGCACAGCTGGAGGGACTTGGGCTAACAGGAGCAGCTGGTGGCATCATCCCTGATGAGACTCTTAGAGAAACAGCCATGGAAGGCTTTGCCCTTGCCTTCCAACATTTTGTGGGAGATAACTGAGACTATATAATTTTGTTTTTACCAGAAATACCTGTCATCTTAGGCTCAGGACAAGTGAAACTGCAGGTTCAAGTTTCTTGCTACATCCTTCTGTTCTGCTTATCTTTAAATTGATCTTCTCCCAGAAGTTTTTATGTATAATCTATTGGGTTTTAATATATTAATTTATCTGTATATTGCATTATCTGTATATTGCATTATTAATGCAAAATCACAGTATTTGTGCACTCCACTATTTACTCATCTTTACAGTTTGGGGTTTTTTTTCACAGCTATTTTGAGGCCATTTCACAGAAAAAGCCAAACCCACCACCACCATTTGCTAAACACCACCATCATCATTTGAGAGCAGCATTGGCAGGTTATTTTCCACCGGGGCTGTTTCATCAGCACAAGGAAGATTTTCCTGGTTCCACATCAATCGGGAAGGAAACAGAAGGAAGAAGCAGAGCCAGACACGGATGAGCATCACCCAGTGAGAATTAGACCGTGTCTCGCAAAGTCCATCTGTGGGTATTGTCCTGAAAAGAGGTGAGTCCTGAAAAGAAAGCAGTGTAGGGGAAAGGGACCTGGGGGTCCTGAGGACAGCAGGGTGACCATGAGCCAGCACTGGGCCCTTGTGGCCAGGAAGGCCAATGGTACCTGGGGTGGGTTAGAAGGGGGTGGTCAGTAGGTCAGAGAGGTTCTCCTGCCCCTCTGCTCTGCCCTGGGGAGACCACACCTGGAATCTTGTGTCCAGTTGTGGCCCCTCAGTTCCAGCAGGACAGGGAACTGCTGGAGAGAGTCCAGCGCAGCCACCAAGATGCTGAAGGGAGTGGAGCATCTCCCGTGTGAGGAAAGGCTGAGGGAGCTGGGGCTCTGGAGCTGGACAAGAGGAGACTGAGGGGGGACTCATTCCTGGGGATCAATATGGAAAGGGGGAGCGTCAGGAGGATGGAGCCAGGCTCTTCTGGGTGACAACCAGTGACAGGACAAGGGGCAATGGGTGCAAACTGGAACACAGGAGATTCCACTTAAATTTCAGAAGAGGGTGGCAGAGCCTGGCCCAGGCTGCCCAGGGAGGTTGTGGAGTCTCCTTCTCTGCAGACATTCCAACCCGCCTGGACACCTTCCTGTGTAATCTCATCTGGGTGTTCCTGCTCCATGGGGGGATTGCACTGGATGAGCTTTCCAGGTCCCTTCCAGCCCCTGACATTCTGGGATTCCGTAAAGTTGGAGGGTGGGGAAAAGCATCACACTGTTGCTGAGGTTTGGTGGTGCCCACCCTTAACAGGAATATTCACAGGCACATCTTTATGCTTTGGTCTTATTTATAGCATTGAAAATATGTTTACAACTATGCTTCTGTAGAGTTCAGCTCTTGTGCGGTTCTTTTTATCCTGAGAGGAGATGCTGTGAGATCTTTGACCCTACGGAGATATTTTTATCTCCTGCTGTTTTTTTTCATACTGGAGGTGGAAGGTGTTCAGAAGTGGGTTATGCTGGCATTCTCGCAGTTTTTTATAAATAAAAATACTATTGGCTCTATATCAGAAATGCAACAGACCTAGGGAGGAGATTGGGGCAAGCTTAGTTTTTCTGTTTAAAATACTAAATTAAGTAACAAAAACTGAAGAAAAGGCACCCTTCACCCTCTTTTATTTCCTTTTTTTTTTTTTCCTTTCGTTGTTTCAATCTACTCCCTTACAATGAACACATCCTGCTGATTAAAAGCACCTGTGTTTCCTACCAAGCCTTACCCCACCACTCTTCACTGGTGGGTGGACCAGTCCTTGCTCTGGGGAAAACCACAGTCTAAGAATCAGCTTTTACAGAAAACTGAAGCAGGGCAGGATGTGTGTTTATTTCAGTGCTGGGAAATCAAGGCGGAATTGCTCAGATGAGCTGGTGGTTGATCTTCCTGGGTCACTTGGGTGGATTGCACTTCAACACAAGAAACAGTTGTTCAAGGCACTGGTAAGTTCTGAATGAGGGAAATAAGTGGTACTCTTGCCTCAAGTTGGTAAGTTTAGGTGGTTGAAGGAGTTCGGTCTTTGATTATTTCCTCCGTGAACTGCTGTCAGTAGATAAAACTGCCCTTTTGGTTACAGCTCTGAATTTTTTGTTTGTGAATGATGCTACTCGCACACCAGGACCCCACTCTGCTGACTGCTGTAAATTGGCACAGTCATTGAATAAATGGAGTGATGACTTGGCCAAGATCTGTCCCTTCGCACGTATGTATCACTGCCCACCTAAGGATCGAGGTGTACCAAACAAAGATGTGTTTTTCAGGCTGATTGAATGTAAGGTGAATTTATCCTTTTAGTTAATTTATTGAAACAATCCCTGGCTGTCGTGAGTCTTTCCAGTCACCAGGTGATCCTGGTTGTGACAAACACGGGGAGTGTATTTGTCCTCTAGTCTTAGGCTCTATATTTAGCTATGTGATACTGGGAAAGCTTTCCGTGATTAAGCTCTGTTGACCGATACCGAAAGCTATTAGAGCCACGACATGCAGCAGACGAGGTGTGTCCCGGGCACTGGGTATTACTATGTCCAAAAAAGGGTCTGGGAGGGAGAGTGAATTATGAAAGTGTACATGAGTCACCCATAGTGTTGTTTTGGGGCAAACAAGGAAAACGAGGTAACGTTTCGTTTAAAACTGGGGACTGTTGGTCAGACTCATAGGGTTAACTTTTTCCTGTTTCGTGTCTACTTCAGGCACTGCTTTTCATGAATGATGTGTAATGAACTTCAGTATTAGGCATAAAATTGCCAGAATTGATACTCTGGGTTAAATTATCCCAGGCAAGAACAACATCTCCCTCACGGATGCTCTCTGATGGCAGGTCAAAGCTTTATGAGGAGTTGCTCTGCTTTGGGTGTTGGAAAGGACTGGATGACTTTCCAAGATTATTTGGTGCTCTCAAAAAGATGCCTGAAACAGAATCATCTCTAGGAGCCAACAGTTATGTTCACACAACAGATTGGACCTTCTTTAGAAGCAGTTTCACGGGAAAGTCCATCTACACGTGAGACCAAACATCTGGGAGAGACCCAGTGGTCCTTGAGCAAGGGTGAATGTAGCCAGATGATAGCAATCCACTTCTTCTCTTTAATCTCCAACCAAAACCAGGTTGGAACCAATGGAAAACTGGGATAGTAAAGAAGTGGTGAGGGATGTAGCAAAACAGGTAAAAAAGAGGTTACCTAACAAGGTGATTTACTGTGACAAGGTCAGGTCTCTTGTCTTACAGCAATACATAGCAATGTGTCTGCCTTACCCTCATTCTTTGTCCATCTAAACAGGTCCAAATGCATATTTGGATGAGGGGGTAAAGACAATAGCAAATGAGGATGTGCCTTTGCTTCTATTGATTATTTTTTTTCTCCCCTACTTTGTCTGCCTGTCAGACTTGGTCCTCCCTCAGCAAACTGCAGGTTTACACCATTCACCCTGGCACTAAGCCCTGTCCCTGAGAACCTCATCTCTGTCCGTCCAACCCTCCAGGGATGGTGACTCCAGCACTGCCCTGGGCAGCCTGTTCCAATGCCCCACAGCACTTCGGGGAAGAAATTGTTCCCCAGATCCAACCTCAACCTCCCCTGGCGCAACTTGAGGCCATTTCCTCTGCTCCTGGCGCTTGTTCCTGGGGAGCAGAGCCCGACCCCCCTGGCTCCAAGCTCCTTTCAGGCAGTTCAGAGATCAAAAGGTCTCCCCTCAGCTCCTGTTCTCCAGCTGAACCCCCCAGGTCCCTCAGCCGCTCCCATCACACTTGTGCTCCAGCCCCTCACCAGCTCCGTTCCCTTCTCTCAACTTGCTCTGGCACCTCAAGGGCGTTATTGTCCTGAGGGGCCCAAAACTGCCCCCAGGATTTGAGGTGCATCCTCACCAGCGCCCAGTACCAGGGGAAAGGATTAGGCTCGCCATAATTTTTATCTGTTCCATCTGCTTTAAGCATCTCTGTGGTTGGCTTCCTGGAGCACTTCTCTTCTGCAGAAGGTGTCCCCAGGCTGCTCCAGAGGGACCCGCTGGTCCCCGTCTGCCCGTGCCGGCTGCACCTCTGCCTGGAGGGAGAAGGTAAACAAAGAGCGAGCCGTTCACGCCATGTGTAACAAACGGCTCTTGGTACCGAGCAAGGAAAATTATCTCACCGAAACAGATAAAGGGAAAAGGTAGGTTTCTACCGCGCGGACCAGGCCTCTCCCGACTCCCGTCCGTGACGTAGGCTGTGCCTCCAGCTAAAAGTCCCTTCTGCCCTGGCTGCCTGCCCCAGACCCAGCTTGTGGAGGCTTGTACGTGCCGAGGACCTGCCTAGCGAGCGCTCGGCGCCATGTCTGTGACAATATGCCAGTCCATGGGCTTCATGGTGTCCGCTTTGGGGATTGGAGGCATCATCGCGTCAACATGCATGGACCAGTGGAGCACCCAAGACCTGTACAATAACCCGGTGACGGCCGTGTTCAACTACCAGGGCCTCTGGCGCACGTGTGTCCGGGAGAGCTCCGGCTTCACCGAGTGCCGTGGCTACTTCACCATCCTGGGGCTGCCAGGTAGGGTTCGATCGCGGCAAGGGCAGGGAGATGGGAGGCGAGAGCCACGGGCACTTCACCTCCCACCTCTGTTCCTAGAAGCCACGCGTGAGGGGTGGTGATGGGTGATTTTCGGTGTAGAGCGGGGAGCCCATCTTTTAGCCTTCTGGGACCTTGGGTGCTCACCTTGTTTGCAGGACAGGTCCTTCAGAGGCACCTCAACCCAAACCCGTGGCCAAGCTGAGGTTCAGCAAAACTCGTTACAGTTGATAGTGCATCGGGTGCCTGAGGTGGTTGTTTCATGTACACATTTGTCCCACGTGCTGTGACTCCTACCCCAGCTGCAGGGCTGTGCGTGGCTTCCCACCAGAAACCACTAATATTCTTGGCATCAGAGAAGATCCTCTTCTAAGAGGATATGTCACAGTTCAGCTCACTGTATTTCTGTACGGGCTAACACCATCAGGCTGGATTTCTCCCTAATTCTCCTTTGGTTCCAGATTTTTCTTCCACGGGTATCGTTCCTGTGCCGGTTGTGCCTGAAGTATCTAGGGGTGCAAACAATTAGGTTACAACAGGATTATCTGGATTTCCTTCTTGCCTTAATACAGTGAGGAAAAAAAGGCACTTATGGACTATTATATCTATCTAGTCTCTGTGCTTTGACATAGCAAGAACCGAGGGAAGAAGCCAATTACATCAGCAAATTGTTGCAGAACTCCTGCAAAACGGCATTGCCAAAACACGCAGAAATAAGCGTTGTGCACAAAAATTGCTTCTTTCCTTAGCAGTCTACTGTGCGAATCAAACCAGTATAACCCAGTCCAGCTGTGGCTTCTGACATCAGTAGGGAGGGGGGTTTTGCCCCCTCAGCTGTATTTCTATCTCAATCATCTCATTCCCAACTGGTGTCTGCCCGTGGTACAAGTGCCAGGGATGCCTGTGAGCATCTTCCTCTTACCAGAGCCGAGGCTTTGAAAGCCCTTATTTGCTCACACAGAGTTTGGGGTGCAGACATGCGTTTTACTGGAAGTACAAGGGCCTTGACTCTAGCAGGCTAATTGCTTATAAGTACAGAGATTGAAGTTGCCACATGAGGAATAAATAGAGGTGGAAAAGAGCAAATCCTTCCCATGCACGCGTGCACCCATCACACGCTGCAGAACTTCCTGCGTTCTTCAGCTCCGAAAGCTTAAAATTGCAGAAAATGTAACTCTACAGAAGAAGCAATTAAACTTTTCAAGTGTTCAGCTCTGGGAGCTACTTTAATCTTTGAAAAAAAAACCAGAATACTTGAGAATTTGGGTTGGCTTTTTTGTTGTTCTTTCAAAATACCTCTGTTGCTAACCTCAGCATTACAGTGAAAAGCTGGAGCATTCTTTCTGCAAGTTTTTTGCAAAACTGGTGTCTGAAGGGTGGGTTTTAATTTCCTAAAATGGGAATTCATGGCAGCATTGGGGGATGGATTTCCTCCATTTAGCAGAGGGCTTGCTGGTCAGTCTGTACATCCAACAAGCTCTGCAGCTCCCTCCCAGTTGTGGCCAGGAACGGGCATCTTATCCTAACTATCAGGATTTCTAATGAACTGGTCATCTTGGAGGGTAATTACCATGTGTGTTCGCTGGGCTTGTTGCAGTCACCTACAAAAACGGATTTGTAAAAAGCCCAAAGAATAAAGCGCAACCTTTAAAAATAGAGTTGCTGTCCTTCCCCATTAGTGTGCAGGTACATGAATATTAATATGTATATGCTTTTGTCCCAACAAGAAGCTACCAGCACTGCCCTACAAAGTGAGGTGGATTTTATGGTTTTGCCCTTTATTTTTTTAATGAACAGAGTTTATTCTTCTGAAGTCTCTCCCTTGCTCCCCCCCACCTCTTTTCCCTCCTGTTATATATTGTCTGACACCTCCAGTCTCTGGAGAAGCTGATGCAAAACCAACCACCCCAGTGCTGCGCTTTATATTATATTATATACTGTCTCCTGAATTCACCTGCTCCTATGGGCATTTCTTCCCACCCACCCCCAGCAAAGGGCAATTGTACCCTAACCAGAGTGGGGAGGCAAAAAATGATGCTAAAGATCAAACTATTAATTTGCTAAGTTATTATTTAAGCGGCTCATCCCAGTGTTTATTTTGACCGTGCTGCACCTTGATTTCCATTAAATCCTCCTCGCTAACCACACCATAGTTAATGGTTTGTCAGCATTTCCATTATAAACCCCTATTTATTATTCTGACAATGGCAATTTATATTGGGAACAATAGTGCCAGAGTGAATAAAAATAATAGGACTCTAGCAAAGCAGCGAGGTGACCTGAGTACATCAATGAAGTTTTGGGTTCTGAGGGTTTTTCTTCTCAATCCCTCGCTCCCATAGCAAAGATTAAACTTGTCTTGCCCATCATCCATCTTCAATTGAGTTGGGAATTTTAATTTCAAATAGATTGAGGGAAAATCGAGATAATAGATGAAAATGAGAAGTAACACAGGTAGTTTATGGCTCTCACCTTTGTTGCTTGGTTATGAAGAGTCTCTGGTGAAATATGTCACTTGAGAACTCAGCCTGTTTGTTCAGATGATGATGATGATGATGATTATTATTATTATTATTATTTGCTGGTTGCTCTGGTGTGTCAGCAGACTTTACCGTGGTTGTCTGGAGGACACAATGTGAATTCGAACACACAAACAACAGACAAATAGCGATAGCTGAGCTCTGGCAAGGCTGGTATTTTCACCTAGTGTGACACTCACAGGGCACTTCGGGCTGAAAGAAGCATTTTTCAGTTGCTGACAAGTTTGTGAAACTACAAGAACATGGGCAGTAGTTTTTCTGTTTTGTTCTCTTATTTCCTGAGCTGTTCGGCTACAGTGGTTCAGACATTTTCGAAAGGACATTTTGTTCTCAAGTCAAAACCACTTTTGACCCTTTCAGAAAGGCTGAGGCATCTCTGCCATGGAACAAAAAGCTGGTGGCTTGAAAAATACGACTATTTTTGCTTTTCCAATGGCAAACTCTTTTAGTCTGAGAGCACCCTGTTAAACTTCTGCAACTGGTAAATGGATATGGGTTGCTACAGGGGTCAGATGAAAAATAACCCATGGGAATTTAATCATGACTGTCTGGAACTTTGCACAAAACATCAGCTTTTAATTTTGCTTGTGCAAGGTAGTAGAAATGGGGAGATGCTCCCCAAGGAGAATTTATGTCTGGGAAGTCTTTAATGTTGAAGTCTCCGGATTTTTTAAATTCTATATCAATGATGTGCTGGCAAGATTTTATTTTTGTCATACAAATACTAAAATCAATAAAACCTTTGCTCTGGGGATTGTGGAGGCATGGCAGCATCCCTGGCCAAAGAAACAGCAGCTCTGTTCCCTGGAACTGCTTTATGCCCGAAATTTTAAGGATGGGGACTGCTAATTGCTGTGTCGTTCTCCTCCACCAGTGATGGCCGTGACGAAGTCTCATCCAAGCTCTGCTTGTTGCTTAAAATCCTTCACCCCATTCGGTCCAGCTCAAGGTTTTGAAATGTCTGCAGGCAACTACTGTAACCTGCTTTTAAAGTCTTTAGACCAAGCTTTGTGCACCGAAGGGTTTAGGTGGCCCAGGTGGGCTGGAGAACTGATATAACCTACCACGCTGATATAACCTACCACGTTGATATAACCTACCGTGTTGATCTGACATACCTGTGAGGCTGTGGTGGGTTTGCAGTCACAGCAGGAGCTGGAGAAGGTGTGGGGATGGAAAAAGAGCTAATGTGGGACCCTTAGAGAGGTTTTGGGTATTCCAATCCCCATCGACACTCAGGGTGGGGAGAAGTGGCAGAAAGCCCAGTGGGAGATGTCAAAAAGCTAGATGCATGCATTGTATCCGTGCTACTGTCTCGTGCCTTTACACCGTAAAAGGACAAGAGATGTGCAAATTAATTCTAAAGGATCCAGGCTGAGGGCCAAATGAGGAGCAAGGCAAGGGAAATGGCAAGAGGCAGTGGGGATGTGGGGCTGGGCTACAGCTCATAGACACCTAGGGAAGGATGCATCTTCATGCATCCCAGCTCTGCTGAGGAACCTCCCGAGCTCCTCCAGACCACCTGAAGATCAACGGCATAGAGTGGGTCTGAGCTGGCATAAGGGTGTTCCAAGGCCACTTTTCCCCATTTTGTTTCAGAAAGGCCAGTGAGCCCTTCTCATGCTACAGGCTGGTGGACCACACACTTCTAGAGGTTGTGGCCATCGCAGCAGTGGAGGGACTGAAGGAGAAGGGTGGGTTTGCTTTGTTTCGGTCTGAACAAGCTCGAACTCACTGGCAGGGTGTGGGCTATATTTGCAAATTTTAAAGCAAACATGAGCTGTAGGTGATTTTTATGGGAGAGGCGGTGATAACATTCAGGAGTTTGCAATGGGCCCACTGAACGGTTTTGAGATAATATAGAGGCAATGCCTGGGTAGATAAAGCAAATAAAAGCTGAAATAAAGGTTGTGGAGGGGAGCGGTCACAACGTACCTTTCCTTTCTTCTCCCAGTTTGGGTAAACTGCTGCAGGTGTTCCAGTGCGCAGACTGGGAACCCTGTTCTCTGCCTCTTGGTGAAGAAACTTGGCTTTTGCAAGAGGTGTCTCCTTGGGTTGGGTTGCTGAGGAAATAGGCTGATGAGTTTCTGGCAGAGGGAAACATATTTTTGCTTATTATAAACGACTCAGAAACAACTATTCAAAATAAGTTTAAAATAAGAACGTTTCAGAAAAGTAGAGAAAATGGGCTAGGGGAAGGGTTGGGATGGAAACAACTTGGCTTCAACCAGCCACTGGGGAAGGTATTTGTGGGAGATTTGAGTTCCCAACGTTTACAAGGGTGACGATAATCAGAGCATGAGAAATGGCAAGCAGCTGATGCTGGGGGTGCTGGATAGCATCTTAGGGAAAATTCCTAGGGAATTTTCAAATAGAACCTCCCCCAATAATCCTTCAAAGATGGCACCATCTGGAGTGCTGAGCACGGTTGGGTATTTGTGTCTGTTAAGGACAGCAGCATGACCCGCATTACTGAATTCGCTTTCTCAGCTCCATTTTGGGGGGGGACCATACATGAGGTTTCAGGGGGGAATTTGTAACCCTGTGCTGGTTTATCCTCTTCAGAGACGTGATTTAATCCGGCCCTCAAAATCAAAGACAGACTGGTTCACCCAGGCTTTCTTGATGTCTGGAGGCCTTTGATGGTAATTTTTGATTGCTCTGGGGTTATAATGCCCCTGAGTAAAGAGGGATGATGAGAAGCAACATCCCCCATCAATAGGAGAAAACAATATCCCCAAGGAAAAGTGAGGCAGCACTGTCCAGATGGCTCAGGGCACAATTAGGGACAATCCAGGGGATGGTCCTCTTTCCAGTAGGTGTGTTGGGGGGAGAAATGGGGCTTGGAGATGCGAAATGGTGGAGAGGGAGAGGAGGTGAGAAGGTCCTCATTGATTTGAAACACTGCTTGAGCCGCACAAAGCCAAAAACCAGCAGAAAGGGTTGGAGGAAGGAGTGGTGGGTCCCCTCCCAGCAAAGCAAATACGTGGGCATGGTGCAAACTGTTGCACACTAATGCTGTGGGGTGACACCACTATTCAGGGGTTACGTCCCAGAAGAACATCTGCCATGGTTTGAGGTTTTCTGGCTTGGAAAAAGAGCAAAGTGGTCTCTTACCTTCAGATAGTAAGACGAAGGCAAGTTCTAGGGCATGAAGAAGGAGTCCTGGAGAGCTGCCGGGGGCCTGGAGAGCCTTTCTGGACTGGGGTGCGGGAACGGGCACAGCAGGTTATCGTAGCATCATAGAATCATTTGGATTGCAAGAGGCCCTCAAGACACATTGCTCCTCCTGCTACTGGGGTCCCTACCTGCCACAGGCCATGGGCAGTGAAGGTTGGGGTGGAGACCCGGCCACGTGTTTTAGCACTTGTCCTCCCAGCTTCTAGGTCCTCCCCATCCCTGTGTTTCATGATGAATTATCCAAGACGAAGAATACTAGCCAACATGCCCTGTCCTTCAGAGTATGGGCAGCTCTTTTGATCTCTGGTTCTTGAGGGCTCATTTCTATGGTTTTTGTTCTCGCTGTTATTTTTACTGGCAATTTCTGACCTTTAGAGAAGTTAGAGATAGTCCTTGCCCTTACATAAACTTATCAAAGGCAGTGGAAATGACTAAATTTGAATAAAATTGCACTTCTCCACTGTGCAAAGAGATAATTAATTTCCTAATTTTTATATCCAACACTCCTTTTTTCCAGGACCATCCCCGCAATCAATACAGATAACCACCTGTAAAAAGGCAGTTTCCAAATGGTCTCTGTGCACCCCCATCCTTCTCTCCACGTGGGTTTCAGTGGGACTGTGTGACGTGGATGTGGGTGGGAGGAGAAAAGGGTTTCAGGAGCTTTGCTGGATCATTTTGCGGCTCTTGGTTTGGTGCCCCGTCTTGTGCTATGGTCAACATCTGAGGCAACCTCGGTGATGCTCAAAGTGGCTGCAAGGAGCAACCATGTCCCTATTCGTTCCCTGGGCTGAGCTGGAGGCCCCACATCCTGCTGCAGAGCTCAGCCCTGCCATCCCTTGCTATCCCCATATCTCTTGTGCAGGTCTTGGTGTGGGTGGCCACGTGTAGAGATGTCCCTGTCTTAGTTTGATGGCAGATCTACTCCCCTTTTGCATAAGCAGAGGGCCAGGAAGGTGGTGACCTGGGCGAGGTGCTGAGCTCACCTGGGACCATGGTCCTTCTCTCTGCACATTTGCATTGTGCCAAGCGTGCCAGAGAACCCGATGGGCAGCAAAGAGTTTCGGTGGGGGGACGGCGCATGTTCCAAGTGGGTTGCCCAGCACTCAACGGAGCGTGGCTGCTCGGCTGGGGAAGGACAAGCACTTCTAAAGGACAAAAAGCTCATATCTCTGGCCCTGCCAGCACGAACCTACCCGGCAAGAGTGAAACTGGACTATCTTGCAAAAACACTTTGAGCAAACACACCGCTCAATGCAAAGAATCTGATAAGAGCTGCTGCATTTCTGGTGGCTCAGGCAAGAGGATTTGGGTGCTCCCATTAGGTTTGTGGCTTCACCGGGGCAGCCTCACCTCCTCTCGCTGGGGGAGACACCATGTCCACCACCATTTGCCAAGTGATGGGCTTCATTGTTTCGTCGCTGGGCGTCGCGGGGTGCATCGTGTCCACTTCCATGGATATGTGGAGCACGCAGGACTTGTATGACAACCCGGTCACGGCCGTCTTCCAGTATCAGGGACTGTGGAGGAGCTGCGTGCGGCAGAGCTCTGGCTTTACTGAGTGCCGGCCGTATTTCACCATTCTTGGGCTGCCAGGTAGGGACAAAAAATGCAGTAGGTTTAACCCAGGAGCTCTGTGCAGTTTTCATCTAAAAGCAGGAGCAGACAACTTAAAGCACTTTGTGAGGAATAAAATTTCCAGGCTCTGCGGTGCATGAGCATAAAAATATGTGCATGTTTGTTACCAAAATAATGCCTTGACTCGGCGGAGGTTACAACTTGGAGCATGTGTAGGTGATCTCTGGATGAGCATCATGGGTTCAGCCCCTTCACTGGCATAAATCAGCACAGCTCCATTGATGTGAGGAGCGTGAGTATGCTTAAACCCACAGATACTCTGTCCCTTTGAATCGAAACACAAGGAAAACAGCTGTGTGTAGTTTGCGTGGTGATCAGAATAACGTTTTCTATAGAAAACAATTGATTTGTTTTTTCCCAAAGAGAAAACTGGAATTGAAGCAGCATGTGTAGGAAGGGTGAGAAGGGGGAAGGCACACTCAGTCACTTCACATCACCTGGGGAGTTTCTGTGGTCACAGAAGTAGATTTCAGAGGGGTATTACTTTCTCATTTGCTTGCTCACTTTACAAGAAGGGCTATTTTTCCCACCCCCCTGTGACCTGTTGTGCCTGTGCCTTGCAACAAATACGGCCCCCGGAGTGTGTTTTTCACTCTTGGTGCACAATTGCAAATAGGTACAAGCAAGCACTAATAAATTGCATTTATGGATGAGTGTAGAAGAGAGAAGGATGTGTGGGCTGAGCCCTATATCCTCAGGGATGCCAACTTTGCTTCCCCACTGCCAGGCGTGCGATGGAATAAGAGTGTCTGTGTGTACCCAGCCTCAGGATTGCTAGGTGACTTCTTTTTTGTCTTTTGGAAGAGCAAAAGTGACATTTGCTGTCACTTCTCCTAAGGGACCATTTATTTTAAAGAATTAAAAACATATTTATTGCACTATATATACAAATGTTGATCAATATGTGTACCTATCCTCATAATACTGTGTAGGTGGCTGTTTTAAAAGAGCAATGAGGCAACAGTAACCATCATTTTTATTCCAATTTATCATAGTCAAGATTCTACTTTTAATGTCATTTTTAGATAATAGAGCAACAAGCAAACGTGCAAAGCAGTCACAGGAATTTTCAGTTGTGTCTTAGAGATATTCTGTCAGTTTTGTTTTCTTTATGTGTCTGTTTAGTCGATGAATACTTTAAATAATAAAGAAGGAAAGCCCCTGCTCTAATTTGGTGAACTTAAAAGCTATTTTTTTCCCTAAACTTCCTGTATTCTGTTAATCATAACTAGTCATAAAGTTAGATTTCCACCTTTGTGATTTTGTATTAGTAACAGAAATGCAAGTGATGTTAGTTTAGATGACTTGAAGTTGTTTTATTTCACTCACATCTCACTACTTACAGCAACACTGGGGAAAAAGACAACTCTCCAGTTTCACTGATGTCTGAAAAACACAGTGATGCAAACATCTATTTTGCTGCAAACATTTATTTCAGTGAATAAGCTTGCATTATTACAATTTTCTGTGCGCACCATCCTTTTGTATGGAAATCAAGGGTGCAAAATGAGCAACTATAGGTGTGCAAGTATGAAGTGAAGTTATCCTACTTTGTGCAAAATGTGGATGCAAAACCACAGGTAGTTTCTGGGCTTGACTTTAACTATACGGCTATTTGCTACCTTGGGCTCCTGATAATTTTTTGTTCTTTGGTCTCCTATTTTGTTTGTCTAAGCCCTTCCACTCCTTCCTTCTAGAAGAGGTCATTCAGCTTTGGAAAGCAGCTCTACTCAGAGGACTTTTGATGGCTGTGAAAATTCACTCGAAACTGCAGCACTCTTTCCAAACAGCTCTTGCTTTCAGTCCCATGAGCCAAATGAGGAGGACTTCTTGCCACAGCAGACCTGGGAGTGCTTTCTTCTCCTTTCTTCTGTTTGTTTGAGATGGCGCATCTGTCTCATGAAGAGATGAATCACTGCTGATACCTATTTTGCATTTTTTCTGTCCCTCGCCCCTTTCCAACAGCTGCAGTTTGGTCCTTTTCAGTGGAGGTTCACCACACTTGGACCTCAGTGCTCCAGCACAAGGGCGACGTCCCAGGAGCACTCTTGGCTTGGCCTGCCTGTAGTGTCCTCTCATGGGCACCCAAGGCACTTGGAACATCTCTCCTGGCAACCCACAATATTTCTGTGAGGTCTTAGCTTAAGATCACTTCTTGAAGGGTTGAGATCACCACAGTGGTGGCATGTAGGAACCATAAGGTCTGTAGGAAGCACCCCAGGAATGAATGACTGTCTTGTTGTCTTGGGGACAGGGACCTCACCATCCATAGTGTCTTACGTTGGCCTGGAGTATCAGCCCTTCCTGCCTGCCCTGAAACAAAAGCAGTTGCAAAGAGACTTAATTGACTGCAAAGACAAATGAGTATTGCGATTTTCTTCTCTTTGCGGCTTTCTGCTTTGCATCAGGTGCTGTGCGAACAACCTTTGAGGACTGATAAGGCGTATCCGCCAGCTTCTTGTTCTCTGATGAATAATAACTAATGAGCTCGCACCTGGGGGCTGATGAATGGGAGATTGAAAATCCCAGGCTCGTTAGCACTTGTTATCAGCTGATAAGGGCAAATTGAGTCATAAGAGCAGCAGCCCCAGTGGGAGAAGGTGGTGTCTTCCCAGCCCGTGAAATGGCAGACCACTGGTTTCCTTGTGCGCCATGGTGCCAAGCACAGTTGTGCTTGGGTTTGTGGTAGCCCACAAGCAAGGAGACCCACATGGCCATCCCAGCACCCACCCTTGCCCTCCTGGGAGGGTTTATAAACCTTCCTCCTAACCTGTGCAAGGCCAGCAGGGTCTGCTCCCTTCTGTCCTGCTCTAGTTGGGCCATATGGGACCCTTGGGCACCATGGTCATCCTGACCAGCCCAGCAAAAGGGGTGACAGGCAGGGAGAATGAAGTCCCTGGGGCCGTAGGATATGTTACATGCCCATCTCCGTTGGTCAGGAGCCCACATCATCTTTCCAGAAGAGGGACAGTCATGTGTGGGGAGCATCAAAGCCAAACCCAGGACTGCAAGAGCTCCTGGGAGGGCAAGAAGACACTGCAAAGCACCCTGGCCAAATCACAACAGCCCTTGAAATACTTTCGATGACCCTCTCCCTGTGCTCTACCAGCGCTGCCGCCTTCCTGTCTCAGCCAGGAGAAGCGTCCGGGGCCAGCACTGAATTGCGGGCAAGATGGGTTACGTGCCACCTTCTTAGAAAATTGCCTTGGTGTTTGAATGCATGGCCTTTTCCTTTCATTTCTCCATTTTAAAAGGTCTAAGTTTCCTTTTTCTTTTCTCTCTTCTACTCCAGCCAAGAGGAATCTGGGGGGGTTTTGAGGTCTTCAGCTGGTTGACAGCAGCGCTCAGCTCCCATGGGCATGACCCACCAGCATCACTGCAAACCTCTAACTAAGCATCCCTACCTTGATGGGGACAAATCTAGGGCTAGGATATTCGTATTAATGAATGTGGGCATTTGTATACAGGACTGATAATACAAATCATGGAGAGGATATTCTGGGGACATAATTGCTGAAGTTTTGTTGCTTTCCCTTGATGTATGTGTAATGTTTGTCAAGGTGATTTTCCTCTTCCCCTGTGCCACGTGTTTTACTGGAAAGCAGGAACATACCGAACTTCACTTTGAGTCACACGGTAGGTGGAAACACCATGGGTATCTGGGTGGAGACATCTGCTTCCATTGCTGCTTGGGGAGAGAAAAATGCTTTCTCAATCATTATCAATTATGAAACAACCCATTCTTATCCTGGCTGCACACCAGCTCAGTTTCAGATTGTTCCCAGTGCCAAATGAAAATTTATGTTGAAACTGTCAAACTCTTTCAGAAGTTCAAAAAACAGCCACATTTCCAGAGGTGCCCCATAAAAAAAACACTGAGAGTAGATCCAGTGCCCACTTTCCAAGGCCTTTCAGCACATGAATTGTTAAATATGTTTGGGATTTTCTCCTTTGATATTTTTATTTTTAGACAAAACTCACCTTTAAAAACCTACCAGGTTTCATTTCAATCGCTCTTGTCTATTTATTTTGCAGCGATGTTCCAGGCTGTGAGGGCCCTCATGATCGTGGGTATCGTCCTGGGCATCCTCGGCCTCCTCGTGTGCATTTTTGCTCTGAAATGCATCCGGATCGGCAGCATGGAGGATTCTGCAAAAGCCAACATGACTCTGACCTCTGGCATCATGTTTATTATTGCTGGTGAGTGGATGGTGTCGTGTCTTTCTTGTGCGAGGCATTGCGGTTGCCTGGAATTGACGCCTTTGAAAGCCTTTGTGCCCTTCTCATCATAGGTAGCAGATGCTCTGGAGCAACCCAAAGTGTTGCTGCTTGCATGAAATTCATGGCATTTTTCTTCCAGCCTGGCATCAAGTGGTTTCTACCTCTGCTTAGTAAAAGGAAACCAGAAGTTTTTGTATGGGACAGAACATGGAAGGCTGAAAAAACAGCTTGCAGATAAAAAAAATCAAATCTCTCAATTTGTTACATGTATAATGTTGTTGTGTACAATTACATCCTTTATTTTTACATAATAGCTTTATGAAGAGTCTCAGGTTCGCACATAATAATTTTATAAAGACTCTCAGGGTTGTGGTAGCCTACCTTGTAATTTTTTTAATACTTTGGTTTATTAGGGAGGCTGCAGGGATGCCCAGCTACCTCAAAATTGCTTAAGAACAACACAGACAGGTTTTCCCTCACTTTATTGCAGATGAGTAATCAGATCAAATCCATAGCCTAATGAAGGGAAAGAGAATGTCTCGATTTCAAATCCTTGCAGTTGAATAGCAGTTACTTTTGCTGTAGTGAGGATAAACACTTAGGATGCCCAGAAAAGCTGGAGTCCATATTTTTTGGCAACAAACACTGACAAGACCGTTAGCTGTTTTTTGTACCTCTTTCCACAGTGGCCTACAGTACAATGGTGGCCTTTGTTAGCATGAATCACTCTGCTAAGGACAATGTCATTGCTGCCAGGCTGGTCGTGGCTGGGCGTACCAGTGACCACCTGTGCAGGTGAATGGGAGGAATTCCTCCTTCCTGAGTCTGGTCTTCCAGGCAGAGTCAGGCAGGCATCACTGCCTGGCTGTGACCTCAATGTGTCTCCTCATCCATGTAACAGAGAGTGTGTTTTCCCGTTTCAAAAAAATATTTCTGATAGGGAATCTTTCATCTATGTTTTTCACTGTAAAACAGATCTTTCAAAGTTAACTACGGAGGTCGGGCTCTGCTCCCCAGGAACAAGTGCCAGGAGCAGAGGAAACCGCCTCAAGTTGCGCCAGGGGAGGTTGAGGTTGGATGTGGGGAACAATTTCTTCCCCAAAGGGCTGTGGGGCATTGGAACAGGCTGCCCAGGGCAGTGCTGGAGTCACCATCCCTGGAGGGTTGGACAGATGGACATGAGGTTCTCAGGGACATGGGTTAGTGGTGGCCTTGGCAGTGTTAGGTTAATGGTTGGCCTTCATGATCTTTAAGGTCTTTTCCAATCAAAACGATTCTAGGATTTTCAGCAGCTAAAACAATCTGTTCGTTAAACTCATATTCTATAAGAAAACACATCAGTAGAAAGATTGCTGCTGGTATGACTTGGGATTCTGCAGTGTGACATTGCATTCTTTCTACTGGATTGTAAATGTGTAGAAATCCTGGCAGAAATGTGTAGCATGTGGTGGGTCCCCACGTCAGCAGTGTCTCACACACATTTCCAGAGCTGTAAGGTGCTTCCCCAAGGTCCAAGGTGACTTCTTGTACTATGTAGGTCTCAGTCTGTCCTTCTGTCTGATCTCAGGCCTGTGTGCCATCACTGGAGTGTCCGTGTTTGCCAACATGCTGGTCACAAACTTCTGGATGTCCACAGCCAACATGTACCAGGGAATGCAAAATGTCCAGAACAGGTAGGTGGTCAACTGGCTCAGGGTTCTTCATGGTGCACATCTCCCTCAGGGCCAGGGTGTGCTGCAGCCAAAGGAAGGGCATACTATGGGTGTGGATTAATCTGGTCCCAGGACTTGCAGGATTTTTTGAGTCTCTTTCTTATCTGCACCAGAGATAATTTGTTCAAGTTAATTGGCTGGGATGTCTCTGCTCACACAGCTCAAGGAGGTAGAGACCCCATCGAGGATGAGCCTGAGGGTGGGATGGTGCTCACGGGACTTCTGCAGGGCTGGAGGGAGAATGACTATGTTCAGCATGTTTCAGAAGAAGCAGACTGTGTCACTGACACTGCACCAACCAGCCACGTCTCTGTTTTTTAGGTACACCTTTGGCTCAGCCCTCTTTGTTGGCTGGGTGGCAGGTGGCCTGGCCCTCGTAGGAGGCATCTTGATGTGTCTTGCTTGCAGAGGGCTGATTCCAGAAGAATCCCGGTAAGCCTATCTGTGGTAGACATGGAAAGATATTGGGTGAAGCCTTGGGTGTTGAAACAGCATACAGCCAGCACAACGGGGGATCTGTCCCTGCTCATGGCAGGGGTTGGACTAGATGACTTTTGAAGGTCCCTTCCAACCCAAACTATTCTATGATTCCATCTCTATGTGTAATACCCCTGTTGCAAGAGTTATCATGATGTTACACCTGTTTGCGCTGTATCATGGGTCAAAATGAACCATTTCTCTTCCTTGACTACATGATTCGCAAACAAGTAGAGAGGGCAGGAGAGATCAGCCTTAAAATCTAGAATTTGCAATGTGCTGGCTAAGTCAGGCTCATTAATTGCAGTTTTGATTGCAAATTGCACGGAGCATCAGGAGGTGTAGGCTGTGTGAGCTGAGCTATGATTTACACCAGGCAGGGCTTTGTACGCCTCCATAGCTGGACATTGTAGGTGAGTCCTTCCTTCAACCAAGGATTTACTCATGGGAAAGAAAGTATAAGTTTATGAAAAAACATGACAGAGACTTGCAGCCAGTCCATGGATGGTTGGCTCTGAGCTCATTGAGAGGCTCCAAGTGCCGATACAGGATGAAGTTGCCCCAAACCCAACAGCAAACAGGAACACATGATACAGCATTGGGTAGTCATAGACTTTCCACTGGCTTATGCCAACTTTCGTGTCTCTTGCAGTTACAAAGCGGTGTCCTACAATGCGTCGGGACGGAATATCTCCTACAGAACGGGGCCATATAAGGTCGGTTCCGGGTACGAACCTGAAACGAAGACCAGGAAAGGTGCAGGGTACGAAGAAGCTCCTCGAAGTGAGGATGGAAGACGTTCATACCCTTCGAAATATGACTATGTCTAGTAGACTTTCTGGGCTTGAGTTTAACTATCTCGTACAAAACATTTTTAACTTCAGAAGCAAAAAGTATATGCAAAGAAGGCAGTCTGTAAATAGGATTGTGTTTTCGATCATGTTTCCCCAGCTCTGAGGTTGTATTCCAGCTTGTTATGTAGATGGGTTTAATTTGACTGCCTGTTATTATGCCTACCAGAAGTAGGTCTGTAACATAAGTAATGCCTTTTTGTGGTCTCAGAGTAGAACAGTTTGCTCATATTTTACATATAAACTCTGATAACCCAGACCAGGGTTGTGCCTTGTGCCCTTTTCTAATTCTAACATGTTAAAATTCCCATTTAATATTGTTCCAGACGTAAAAGTGGTGTTACTCCATTGCCTTCTTCCCTTGGAGCAGGCTTCCATGCAATTGGGTAATGTCATCCTCTACTTTCTCAGAGTTTGGAAGGGTGAACAGTGTTCCATGACCTCAGTTTCATCTGTTCATCAGAAAAAACAGTGTTTTGCTGAAATGATAGTGTATCTTTGCTTTAGTTTTGCCACTTGATTTTTCTTTTTTTTTTTTTTTTGAGCAAGTTTAAAGCAAAAATTATAATCTAGTAGTCTCCTATATTATTTTTCTGTTTATTTTAAGTAAATTTAGTTGTGTCCCTTTGGCTTTGGCCAGTGCGTACAGACCCCATTGTCATGGCATCTTCCTCCCTGGTGACTGTTTCTACTCAGACACACCTTTGCTTAGCTGGTTGTACTACAATGCTGATCTGCTGCGATATTTAATCTGATTTACGTTACTTAGACATTTGCTATAACCCGTGATACCAAAGTGTATTTATTTCTACTGATCTCTCCAGGGAATGTGTATAATCCATTGTTATTCCTAGGCTAGATATTTGCTGTAATAGCTGCAAACCTCTGTGTGCGACCGGTGTTCCTGCAGATGTCATCTTTAATGAAGCCAGAAGAATTTCTCATTTAGAATTAATTAGAGCTACACTGGGAGCAGAAATCCCAGGGAGCATTAGATGTGTAACTCCACACTGACATCAGGACTTTCTTGTGTTAATTCTTCCCCCAATGATGTGAAGATTAACTCCTTAGTGGGACATTGTCTCTTCTGGCCAATCCATCACAGAGGAAATTTATTTGAATGGGTCAGAAGAAGAGACACAAGAGCCTATGTAGCTCTAGAGCACATCCTAGTGAAGCTCCAGAAAGTACCTATGAGCAAAGGGTACTGAGGGATAAGTTAGAGAGAAAAAAGGGGTCAAATAAAAGAAGCCATTTTGATAGGTATCTGCAATAGGTTTTAGCCCAACTTGTAATAGTTTAAAGTTCTCTGCAAGAGTTCAACAGTAAAATTGTTTTGGTGAGATGCTGATATTCCCTTCAGTGGTTTCATCTTCTGGAGGGATCGGAGGTAGAGCTGAACATTCCTCCAGAGTTGGACCTTTGGTAAGTGAAGCTACCGGTGTCTAGCTGGCATCTTGGTGGCTTGTATGAACACCAGTGCTCCCAGGGAGCACAAACCTTACTCACCAGCTTTCCGTAACCATCACCTCTCCGTAACCATCGCCTCTCCATAACCACCAGTTCTCCACCACCACATGAAGGAACATCTCCAGCACAGGTCCAGGAGATGCAGAGTGGTTGCACCTTGGGGAGGCTGATGAGAGGAGACATGGTGTGGCACCAGGGGCTGGTGGTTGCAGGAGATGACCTCTACAGAGAGGTGGGAAGGGCTTCCATCCAACAGCAGCTCTTGGTCCCATCTCAGGCTGGACATTGGTCGCTGCTGCCATCTGGGGTAAATCTCCACCTCTGCTGGAGGTCAGTGCTGACTTTCCCATTCGTAGCTGCAAACAACTCGTTTTAAGGATGTTTTTAAAGAACAATTTGGCTTTGCGGAGGTAAATCCCATCTTATTTTTAAAATAACAATACTCTTTACAATGGATTTTTCCCTACCTCTCAGTATAGACTTAGCTTTCCTGCCTTTTTTTTTTTTTGCATGCTGGATTTGTTTGTTTGTTTTGTTAGTTACTTTTTATACATGAATATTAAAAAAAGAAAAAGTCTTTAAGACCAAAAATCACTGTTTTCACTTGTTCTCTCCTTGTCACAAACAAGTTTAGCTCAGCTAAACTCAGCCCAGCTTTGGGTTCTGCAGGTTCTTAGGTGCAATATGTGTGGGTGGAGGGAAAAAAGTTAAAATATGAGGTTGTTTGTTTTTTTTTTTTTTTTCCTTTAAGATATACTTAGTTATATGCCGAGACAAAATATCAGAAAAACAGATGAATAGGCAGTGAAATCAGAGGTTCTTGGAACCCTGGGCTTGCTGAGGACAAGTATGTGGCTCTATGGGGGTTTGGGGATCCTTTGGCCAGGCCAGCATCTGTCTGACTTTCGAAGCAGCAATTAAACACTTGTAAATACTTCATTGTTCTTAGGAGGGCAGAAAAATTGCTGGTATGCTCCTGCTCCTGCCAGCCCCCACTGGAAAGGGGCTGAAAAGCATGGGAATGTTTAATTTAGATAGGAACTGCCTAAGTGGCGGTTAGGTAATTAAAAATACTGAAAAACAAGGAGAGGGAACTGCTGGAGGGAATCCAGCGCAGGGCAACAAAGATGCTGAAGGGAGTGGAGCATCTCCCGTGTGAGGAAAGGCTGAGGGAGCTGGGGCTCTGGAGCTGGACAAGAGGAGACTGAGGGGGGACTCATTCCTGGGGATCAATATGGAAAGGGGGAGTGTCAGGAGGGTGGAGCCAGGCTCTTCTGGGTGACAACCAGTGACAGGACAAGGGGCAATGGGTGCAAACTGGAACACAGGAGGTTCCATTTAAATATGAGAAGCAACTTGTTGGGGGTGAGGGTGTCAGAGCCTGGCCCAGGCTGCCCAGGGAGGTTGTGGAGTCTCCTTCTCTGCAGACATTCCAACCCGCCTGGACACCTTCCTGTGTAACCTCATCTGGGTGTTCCTGCTCCATGGGGGGATTGCACTGGGTGAGCTTTCCAGGTCCCTTCCAGTCCCTGACATTCTGGGATTCTGTGAAAAATTTGAAATGCGTGTTTCCGACTGCATTAGAACAAAAAAAGGTGCACAAATGGAATCACAAGGAAGCACCTTTGGAAGTTATATTCTATTTTTATGTGACACAAATGCTCTGACAACCTCAGCTGCGTTTTGGGTTCGATTTGATGTGTGCGAGCATGTAGATGACGAGATTGCGGGCAGGAGCTGTATGGAGAGCGGCCGAAAGCCGAGAGAGAGCCGTCCCCAGGAATTCCTGCCCTCAGCACATTTCTAATCTTCCACCATCACTTTTCATTTCCTTACCTTGGCTGAAAACATGCAGCATGAGAAATTTTAATGCGGTGAACTTTACTGAAAAAGGAAAAAAAAACTCCAAAGAAGAGAATTGTTGATTTATGAGGCTGTTTGTGTTGTAACGACACCTGGTATTACAGCTGCTCCCCTTTGTTTCTGGCCATAATGGACCTCATCTCATGGTGGGCACCACCGCGAGTGATGAGCATCATGCACCTGGAGAATGACAGCGTGGGGACAACCAGCGTCCGCTGTCAAAACCACCTGCTTGAGAAAGATCTTGGTCTTTGGTGACAATAAAGTTTCCATTTCCAGGCTTCCCTCTGCAGCCCTCCTGGCTAAAATAATGAGAATACCCTAATATCTTGGACCTAAAGAAAAAAGGGTACCCAGCTGGATCCCCAGCATTTTACCCTAAAAGGGGCAAATTCAGGCTCTGAACCCAACACTAGGTGCAGAATGGAGGTGCTCGGTGGAGCAACACCCCATTCTCAGCCAAAATTCAGGATGGTCTGGTCCTGTACCATGCAGAGCAAAGCCCCCACCTCACTGTAGTTCGGGAGGAGCAGTTAAATATTTAAATACTTAAGTATTTGCTGGGCTCAACTGGACTTCCTGGCTTGCCCAACTGCACAGCAACAAGGAGGTTTGTGCCTCCAGGAGTCCCTGGAAATAACTAGAACCCAGATACCGCAGGTCACATGAATAAATCCAGCGTTGCACTTGTTACTGGTGAGGGTTGGAAGCCCCCTTGACAATTATTTTGCCTTTAATGACAATAAACTGCAGGGCAAAGGATGCAATTGGTAGCACCTGCAGAGCCAAGGGAGACGAGGCAGGGAAATTGTGACAGATGCTGCATGCGCGCACGCACTTAGAAATGGTTTTGCTTCCATAAATTTGATCGTCCGCTCAAAAACCTGTTTCAGAGGAGCTAATTAAATATAGGCTTGTCTAATAAAGCAAATGCTGAAAAGGCTGCGTGTACTATCTGCCAGCAGAACTCTCCATAGGTTCTTTCTGAGCTTCTGCAACATTTATAAGTATATGAGAGCACGGCCGATTTGCATGGACTTTGACCAAGGGAAGCAAAGACCCATGTCTGAAGCTACAAATTGGACTATGAGATAAGAACTCTCCTGAAATCTATATGCAATTAAAAGCCCAATCTTCCTTCCTATAGTGACAAGGTTATTGCTTTTATATAGCTGAACAGAGATGAATGAGTCTACGGATTAATAGCACTAAGATTTATGACACTGTGCTTGCCCCAAATATTATGGGAGAATAGCTTTCGGGGTGAGATATTCCAGCTGAATAAATTTGATAGGATTTTTCTTTTCCTTCATTTTTTTTTTCAGCTTGGTATTATTTGGGAGAGTTTCGCTGCATTCAGAGATCCCATGGTTTGAGCAGCTACTAATTGCCCCAAGTATATTAATGCTTTATAAAAGTATTACCAATAACTGCAACCCCATGAAGACAAATGTCATGAAGAAAAACAAAAGGCAAAATATACTATTTTGAAGAACATGAGGCTGCAATGGCATTAAACTCTAGACCAACAATTTCAGAGTAGCTGTGCTGCTTTGCCCCCATGGAAAGGGGTTCTGCCTCTGTCCTAAATGGCATTTCTCCATTACAGTACCTGCAAGCTGGTTGGGATATTGTCTGTAAAACCAACATCAGGTTCCTCTTCATCATTTCAGTTTTCCACAGCAGCACAAAGGTCCCTTTTGCAGAGGCAAACCCTGGTTTGCACAGTTTCTCCTTCAGCAAATCAAGGAGTTCTTCATGTTCCCAGAGATTGCAGAGAACGACGCCAAAACAAGTCACTTCTGGTGGGAGAAATGAGGCGCCAGCAATTGGTGACAGCCCTGGAAAACCCTCCGTGCTGTGCTGAAGGCTGAAAAATTAGAGGGAGGAAAATAAAAACCTGCAGGAATTTAAGGGGATAGTTTGGGTACGGGAGCGATGGGGAGACATGCCCAGGTGGGGCACACAGGGGCAGAGGGGTGAGGATTTGGCTTCTTGTGCTGGAGGAGAGGTAAAAACCACGGTGAGACTCACGTAGAGGAAGAAGTAGGGGTACAGACAGAACCTGCTCCTCCAAATCACCCCGTGATGCTGGGCTCTGCCATCACCTAACAAATGATTTAACAAATGATCTGCCATCATTTAACAAAACCATGGGGTATTTTAGCTTGTGGCGATGCAGCATCAGGAAACAAATTTTGGAGGTGGCTCTTGTTCCATTGTCATTCTCCTGTGGGAGAAGCCGAATTTTCCTTCCTTAATGCAGCCACAAAGAAATATCTGTGCAAAGGAAACACTGGGACACCTGTCTGCCTGCTTAAACTCGACTGCGAATGAGGGTCCCCGCTTGCACTTGCTTTTCCAGTGGCTTTTGTTTTGTTTGGCGTTGTTTTGCCTTCCCCTGGCTGCAGAGATCCGGGTCAGCATCGAGCAGCAAAGCATGAGCGCTCAGGAGTCCTGCCACGTACTCCAAAATGTGGCCTAATTTGGTGTCATCAGGAAAAGGACAGCATTCTCAAAAGGGGTACGCAAGCAGGTGCTTTATCTGGGGCAGGAATCCATAAAAAATCCAGGAAAAAAAATTATTGAGTAGAATTTCTTTTCTGGACAATCCGCACTGATGTTGGAGTTGCTGCTTCTCTTCTCTTTGAGACAGAGCCCATCACCTGGGATAACCCAAGGTGATCGTTCATGGCTTTTCTATGCCCCCCAATTCAAGAAAGGCAAGAGGAAGGAGACAGACACTGTGGCTTGGTACTCTGAGTGCCTTCAGTCCAGGAAAACGTGACATTTTCCATCATTCTCAGGAGCGCTGGGGAAAGAGAGACACAAGGAGAAGGAAAGCTGCTTTTTCCCCTCCATGACTCTGGTTTTTGGGCTGCTTAAAAGGATTAAAAAAGCCACACACAAGACCCAGGCTGTGTCCAGTGTGGAGAGTTAGTCCCAGCCTGTGGGATACAAAGTCCAGGGACTGCTGCGGTCACGGCACCATCAGGTCCTGAGTTACATGTACAGAAAGCTCTTATTTTCAGACTACGCAGTTTCTCCTCCTCATTGAGACAGGAGGACCTGACCCCCTGTTCTGTCTGGGAGAGCCCCAATATTGGGCATCTTCCCAAAAAGAGGGGTGGCCGGAGCGCAGGAGCAGCTGCAGAACGGCTGCTGCCCGTTCCTGGTCCTGTGGCACCATCCAGTGGCTGCTGGCAGAGGATTGTCACTTCCCTGTCACCGCCACGCGTCCATTGCAGCTGCGGTGAGCCTGGGGACCCAGAGCATCATCAGCCGCCAGCGCTGGTGACTCGGTCGCATCCTCTGGTGAGGAGGTGTCCAGGTCACTGCTGTCACCTGCGAACTGGAGAGGAGGACAGAGAGGGGAAAGGGCAGCAGCAGGGCCAGACCCACCCTTCAAATTTGCACCCTGTGCCCCCCCTGCTGCAAATCAACAGTGATTTCTTCTCAAAGATCAGAGCAAAGAGGGTCAAATGTGGTTGCATCAGGACCCCACGCGGAAGACCCTTAATTTCCATGACTTGCAAGTTGTGCCATAACCTCATGCTTCACATTTCTTATTATTTACCCCAATGAAGGTCTAAAATTTCATCACTATTGCAATTGAAAAAAAAAAAAAAAAGTCTTCCCACTATTTGCTAAGTTTTCGTTGGTTAATTTTTCCTGAAAAAAGGCAATTTGATTCTGACACTGCCACCACTTTAATTACATCAGCTCTCCCCCATAAATTGAGGTTATGTTTAAGCCCCGTTTCAGTAATTTAATAATTTCGCCATTGCATCACTCCAATTATCTCTGGATTTGTTCCAGGGACCTTTTCTCAATTGGATTCACTGGCGCTGACTGTTTTGCTCCCAAGCGCATGAATACTGATTCTGCCTCACCGCAAAGAGGGTGAATGGACAAACCTTAGGGGATGGACAGACACCCGTAAGTGGACGAAGACGCCGAGTCCCTGTTGCTGTAATTTTGAACTCTCTGCGCACGGATACAACCTGTGGCTCTGCTGATGGGTATGAGCTGACAAAAGGGATTCACACACCTTTTTTCCTGGAAATTATGTCACAGAACATCCCCGTGGCCCTTCGTGTGAGATACCTGGAGCTTCCTGGTGGGCTCGCTGGGTTTTGGTGATGTCGAGATCAAGGTTGGGAAGAGTTTCGCCCCGTGGGATGGTTTCCGGGTTGCTGCATCCAGATGTCTCTCCAAGAGCCTTGTCACCGCAGATGTGGTTCTCCCTGCACAGGGCAGAGTGGGTCAAACAGAGAGCACCAAGGAACAGCGATGGCACAGCTGGGTGAGAAGGGACAGGATCACCAGTGACCCATAGCGAGTTGGTTTCTAGATAATTTAAACTCACTAGGACTGTCTGGAGCATCTTATGAGGAGACACTGAGAGAGCTGGGGCTGTTGAGCTGGAGAAGAGAAGCTGAGAGGGATCTGATCAATGGATCAATAGCTCAGGGTGGGTGTCAGAGGATGGACCAGACTCTGCTCAGTGGTGCCCAACGCCAGGGTGAGGGGCAACGGGCACAGACTGAAACACAGGAGGCTCCATCTGAACATGAGCAGAAACTTGTTTGCTGGGAGGTGCCAGAGCCTGGCCCAGGCTGCCCAGAGCAGCTGTGGAGTCTCCTTCTCTGAGACATTCAAACCGCCTGGACCCACCTGTGTGATCTGCTCTGTGACCCTGCGTGAGCAGGGGTTGCACTGGGGGGTCTACAGAGGTCCTGAAAACAAACCAGCCTAGGGTTCTGTGATTTATTTACCTCAGCAGGGTCAGGCACACATGTTGCAGATGGTTAAAGCCACTAGTGCTTGGCTGGGGATGGTGGGGTAAGACTTGTCCCACTTCAGCTCCAGGCAGCAGGTGACAGAGCAGCACTGATGGCACTAACCAGGACTGTCCCCACCACCTCGCTGACCCACAGTGGTCACTACAAGAACAAGTTGTACCTGAACCAGCTGTTTCCTCCAGGAAGTCCAGGTCTGATCCGTCTGAGTTGGTTTCATTGCCCAGCACCATGGCAGAGAGTGCTGGCTCTTGCTGAGGGCTGAGCTCCATGCGGCGCAGGGCAGGTTTCTTCCCTCCCAGCATCGCTTCTGGACTGTGCACAGAGAGACGGGTCAGGTATGGGATTGCTCTGGTGTTCCCTTCCCCGCTCCCAAAGCAGAGGTGGGTAAGCCCTGAGATGTTCTGGGCTGGGATCCAACCCACAGCAGGGTGGCCCATGGAAAATCACGGAATCGTTTTGGTTGGAAAAGCCCCTCAAGATCATGGAGTCCAACCATTCCCCCAGCCCTGGCACTGCCCCATGTCCTGAGAACCTCATGTCCGTCTGTCCAACCCTCCAGCACTGCCCTGGGCAGCCTGTTCCAATGCCCCACAGCCCTTTGGGGAAGAAATTGTTCCCCACAGCCAACCTCAACCTCCCCTGGCGCAACTTGAGGCCATGTCCTCTTGTCCCATCACTTGTTACCTGGGAGACCAAGAGACCAACACTCTCCATGCTATAACCTCCTTTCAGACAGATAGAAGTCCCACAGACTCAAAGCACTTTGCTGCTAGCATCTCTAGCAAATACTCACCCCCACACCTTGCCTGTGTTTGGTATTGCTTTGCTTGAGTTTAAAAGCTTGATCTGGCTTTCTCTTGCTCCTGGAGCAAGCAAGGAACTCCTTTTCCTCAACTGCTCTCACCCACGGATGACATCTCTGCTGACATCTCACATCCCCTCCACATTATTTCTTCTATGCATCGTCTGCACAGTTTCTCCAAGCTTTTATTTTACACCTTTACTACTTTTGCTCCAAAAACCTGAGAACTCCTTCATCCCCTTGCAGAGGTTCTGGGAGGGGAAGAAGGAGCCGAACACCAGTGGGAAATGCCCTGTGGTTTTCTCCAGCACAATGCGGTGAGTTCAGACCCTCAGGTCTGATCTTGCCAAGCTGTTTGAGTCAAACCACAGAGCCCGGAAGACTCCAAGAAATTCCTTTTCCAAACAAACTCCTTTGGCAGTTTCCAAGGGTGTTGATGTTTGGGCAAGTTGTGGCTGAGGGTCCTGAGCACTGTCTGGAGGCCAAAAGGAGGCGATGGGACTCACCGCTGCCATGGGACAAGTCCTCGGTGGGGGCTGGTGGCTTTGGAGGTCCTCAGGGTGCCCCAGGGAGACCTCGGGGGGCTCTGGAGGGAGCGGGCTCTGCTCCGAGGGGCAGGCTGGGGGATCACCAAGGCTTTAGGCTCTGCCGCAGCTGGTGTCACCATGGGCTGTAACCCACCAAGGGACATGGGGCTCTTTGGGCTTGGAGCTGGAAGACAATATTGAGAGCGAGGAGAATCACCACCCACCTCCTGCTGCCTTGAGGAGCCACACAGTGACCTGACACGGGGTTGTGCAGAAGAAAAGGGCGGAAAGGGATTTGCAAGAACCACCAAACCTGTATTTCACCCTACTGGGGCTTTTGGGGACAGCTGATGATTTTTTCGTCAATATGTCAGGCCAACCCACATGAAGTCGACACACAGAGTGCAATTGTGGAGATTTGCATCACCCTAAATGCCCTTTCTCTGTCTTGTTGTGTCATGGGGTAAGAGAATGGCATCCTGTGGCCATGGGTGAGTGGCCACAGGTCCCCATGGTTGGTACGTAGAGAGGACAGGAGGTCACCTCACCTGAGATGACGGAGAGGTGCTGAGGCAAAGTGCTGCTGAGCTTCTTGCATCGCCTGACCTTCCCCATCACCGCTTGGTCCAACTCATCCCTCAGCTGCAGGAGACCAGGAAACTCCTCAGCCTTCTGTTGCTGCTGAAGCCTGAGCAGAGCCTGGAGGTTTCTGTAGGTCCGAGTGGAGATCCCCTTCGCAACCTAAAGCAGGGGGTGGCTGAGGAGTCCCATGTCATCCTCCCAAGGCGCTGGGTGGTGACACCGGCCCTTGACAGCACTGCCCGTATCTCAAGAGCATCCAAGCCCTTTCCAAACCCCAAGGAAGCTCTCGCCAGCCCTGACACCCATAATTTCCACAGCACAACGTTTCCCATGCAAAAGGCTCACAATCAGGACTCTGTCATCATTTGTAAAACCCTCATCTGCTTGGGTAAATGACAACTTAAGAGTAAATCTCAGCTATTTTGGGCAATTTCTAGGCTACAGGGCAAGTGGAGCATTTTCTCTTGGGAGGTATTTGCAACTCCAGCAGGTTTGGCAACCATGAATGTCCTGGCTTGTGGAGATGCAAAGCAATGAGAAGCAAAGGGTGAAGGGGGTGTACGCCTGTGGGCTTTGGGCACCTCTGCCGCTTTTGACACCACCTCAGTGTCTCCAAATCGCGCTCAAGGGAAAGGGGGAGGACACATCAGGGCTCTGGCTTATGTCACACAAACCCCGGACCACTCTTCAAAAGCATCTCCAGGAAACAATCACAGTACAAGAGGTTCAGTCTTTGGGACCGAACAGCTGCGCCTGCCCGCTCGCTGTCCTTGCAGCGGCTCCGCAGGGTGCTAGGTGGTGGTGTTGCATCGCCAGGAGCTCGGGAAGACTCCTCCGAGGCACTGTTTAATATGCTGGGCATGAAAAGGACTTGGACAGTGAAAGTCCCCTTGAAATCCCAGCGGCAGGGGCTGCTGTGCCCTCAAACACCCTCTTTTCCTAGAGGAGAGGGAGCCCTAGGTAATTTAGCATATGAAAGGCTGCTCGTGAGACAGATTTGCTGGAGAGATACTAATAACCAGCCTCAGAGAGGGGAGAACAGTGGTTTATTGCCTGTGCCACTGTGTGATTCTGCCTCCGCCTTCCCATTTACCTGGGAAGGTGACGTATTGGCTATGCAAAGAAAATTTTGCCCTTTGTATTCACCAAATATCAAGAAATGTATTTTTTTTTTCCTCAGAAAGGTAAAACACAGCTTTTACATAAAGAATTATAAAAACATGAGTTATTTTTCCCAACCTTTTGATGGACTTTCTATTGAGCTTAGAAAGAAACTCAGATTCTGATTTTAAAAGTAATGATTAATGTTACAGAGTTTTCACAGTACTGGATCTGCAGTTCCAAATTCTTCTGGCATAAGCAAGTGTAACTCCACATACTTCAGTCGAACTGTGTTTGCCTATATCAGCAGACAATTCTGTCCCTATGCCTGAGAAAGGATCTTACATTCCACAGTCACTTGATCATGTCTCGTCTTTAAACCACATTTTACTATTTGCAAAATACTTGACCCACAAAACCACAGTGTGATTACTCCAGGTGGGGGAATTATTATTATTATTATTATTATTTTACTGTTTGTGTTTCAGTTTTTCCTCCCCACAAAAAAACATATAAATCTTTGTGTCCCTGCAAAGGCTCAGGGCTGGCATTGCACATCTGGCACCCAAAGGGCAGACTTACCCTCTTGACCCCCATGCTCTCCAGCTTTTCCTCCAGCAATTCCTCCAGGATGGGGCGAAACAGCTTCAGGAGGTTTGGGTTTCTCCGTAGGGCTCGCAGCAGCCTCCGCTTCCCAGCCAGGGCAGCAGCCTCGTCCTCGGCTAGAGGGAAGGTAGGTGATGTGGTCTGTGCCCTGGAAGTGGGCTGGGGGGTCCTTCCTCCTCCACTTTGAGGACACAGGTCCCACCAGTCCCAGAGCAAGTGGCTGGTTGCTCTCAGCAGACCACATCCCTCTACAAGGAGTCAACTTCCTTCTCTAATTTAATCATAGAATCTTTTTGGTGGGATAAAACCCTCAATATCATTGAGTCCAACCGTTCCCCCAGCCCTGGTACTACCCCATGTCCCTGAGAACCTCATCTCCACGTCTGTTCAACCCCTTCATGGAGGGTGACTCCACCACAGCTTCATTCTGCTGCTCTTGGGACAGAGATGTCCCAACTCTGGTACCCACCTGATGACTCTTCATCAGCCACCACTTTGGTCACCTGCCAAGTCACTGCAGGGAAGAAAAGAGCCTGTGAAGGTCAAAGAAGAGCCGAGGTCCCAGCACAGAACCAACAACTGGTTTTGCTGTACAGGAGCTTCATGCGAGAGGACATGCAGCCGGATCCCTGGAGAAGCCTCCATGGGATGCTTTTGTGAGGGAGACAGCATAGACACTGTGGTCTGAAGTGCTGTTTGCCATGAACAATTTATCTAGACCCACACTGATTCACTTTAGAAGCGCAATCTTTACCTGAAGGTTTGCTTGCAGACAGCAGCTTGATCTGTAAAGAAAGAGACTGGGCATCATTCAAAAAATCATTTCTTTGCCTATAATTTTGGGTGACTTTTCCTCTTTCTGCAGAGTATGATTATTAAATGCATTTTAAAAAGGAGCAGAAAATAGTGGGCACATGTACTACCCAAGTGGTATTTTCCTTAAGCAGCCCATACCTGCAAGGGGTCAGCTTAGGGGCTTCCCTTTCCACAACACTATCATTAATACATCAGATGCCACCCTGTTATACCCATGTGCTATTCACAGGTCTGATAAAGACCAACTTCTAATTTAAAGTGTTGCTCTGGTGATGTACACCCCGGTGGGCACAGTTCATGCTGGATGATATTAATGTAATGCTTCATGTTTAACGAGTGCAAAAAAGAGCCGAACGTAGTAAAGTGTTACAGAAATCAGGCTTAGTCTTAACTCAGCAAATATTTTAATGCTGCTTAGAGTTAAACATCTGTTTAAACCATCTTGATGAACTGAGGATTCCTTTTTATTTAATTTTATTTCACTTGCCTTCTTCTCCTGGGACTTTGTGACCTCGGGTCGCTCCCTGAGCTGGGTGCTGAGTGCATCCATCTGCTGATGGATACGGTCCAGAACCTCCCGCTGGTCCTGGGATGGGCTGACACGGAGTGGCTCATTCTCTTTCTTCAACTGAGAGGAGCAAAAAAGGAACAAGAAGACCTGACTATGGTAAAAATGGGTTTGGAGCCACCTCTTGCCTTTACTGGCAAAGTAAAGGACATCTGGATTTGCACTACATGTGCAGCCAGCTTCAAAGTTATCTGGTGGCAAGCTTGTGTCTTCTCATCAGCCATGATAAGATGCAGCTTTGCTGCATTTCGTTTAGACTTTCCCCTTGATAACCTAAAAACTGTCCTGTGTTGCCTTGGCCTTTGGAGTCCAGCTAAGGCTCATTTTAAGCCTGGAGAAATTCATCTTCCCTTTGGGTCCCAAAGAACAGTTGGCATCTTGACAGTTCCCACCCCATCCCATGCTCAGAGGTACCATCCAGAGCAAAGCCTTCTTCAGATGTTTTTAGATGTTGAGAGGGCAACAGATTCATAGGTGAATAAATGTATTTTGGTTATATTTTAGACTACACTAGGACAGTGGTAGAGTCACCACCCCTGGAGGGGTTTAACAGATGTGGAGATGAGGTTCTTAGGGACATGGGTTAGCTGTGGACTTGGCAGTGCAAGATTAATGGTTGGACTTGGTGATCTTAAAGTTCTTTTCCAACCAAAATGATTCTGTGGTTCTCTGATTTGGTACTTTGAATGCTTTTTCATGGGGTGAGCTCCTTCAGTGCTCTGGTGGAGATGGGTCCACCTCCATCCCAATGGACCTCCTGGGGTGTGCAGCAGGGACAAGAACACAGATCCCACACCGCTCACCTGTGCTGCTGTCCTCTCCCGTGACTCTGCCCGGCTCCACGTCTGCCACCGCGCCTCATCGGTGTCATCGTCCCGCAGGGTCCCCAGGTTGGACGTGGCCACCTCTCCGGCCTGAAGTTCCTGCAGTTTCTGCAGCGGGGAGGAGAAAGAGCCGTGTGTCCCACAGGAGCATCCACATTCCTCCTGGGGAAACCCACCTTAGCCAGCCACTGCTTCCCACCCCAAAACACCCCAGGACAAGGACACGAGGCCTCACTGAGCTGTGAAAGTGTAAAGCCACCTGGACCAGGTGAGGCAGCAACCTTGGACATCCCGTTGCCTGTCCTGAGCAGCATGTGGGGGGCTGACATACCCCCTCCACGGCACTGCTCCTGCTGGCCATGTCCCTGAATGCTGCGAGGAAAAGCCGCCTCAGACCATCCACCTCTCCATGCAGCTTCATCTTCTCCTCCTCTTTCCACCTTTCCAGATCTCTCCTGCCCTCCTCTTGTTGCTGGCGAGCTCTCTCTGCTTCCTAAAGGGAGTGGAAAATCAGGCAAGAGATGTCGTGGCTGCAGAGTAGAAGCTCCAAGGGCTGTGGCAGAAGCCCTGGCACTGGCAGCATGGGCACCGATGCTCTCATTATGCTCAGAACCTGCCTGCACCCTGTGAGGGGCAAATTTTCCAAAGAACCAAGCAGGAGCCCCACCATAAAATATTTTTCAGTGCCTTTTCCATCCCTGCTTTAAAAATATCCCTTGTTTCATCACTTCTCCTCCCCTCGTTTACCCCAAACAGGCGGCAGTGCCCTGGCCCCATACCTGCTCCCTGCGCAGCTTCTCCCCATCCCTCTGCAATTCCAGCTGCTGCTGCATCTCCTGCAGCTTCACCTTCAGCTCCTCCACCTCGGCTTTCATCTGCTCCACCTGCTGCTTCATCTTCTGCCTCTCTGCAAAGCTCAGGGAAACAGGCATCATCAGCAAGGGTGCAACCCACCAGGATTCTGCTTTGAGGGAGTAGGTGGAATCCTGCTAAAATATGGAGCAAAACCACTGCAGCGCTTCAGGGTGGTGAAGTGAGTAGCTGAGCTGCAGCAAAAACCATGACAAACGTGGCTATGTGGCCTCAAATTGTTTTTTATTTCCATTTATTTTTTAATTGTTGTAAACTTCGAGGGATCAGCGGCTCGTGGAGCAGCGTGGCTTTGCATTCCAGGCTCCGTGAGGCAAGGTGCCTCTGGAGCAAAGCTCAACCTGCTGCATTGCATCAGCCCCAGGCTGGGGTTTCAGACCTGCCAGCAAACAGCAAAAGCAGCTGTTTTATCTGCCAAGTTCAAGTGCCAGGTGCAGGCAAAGCTGTAATGAGGCTCCATGGCTCTCAAACAACACATTGTACCTGCAGCTTTCAACGTGTTTTGCAAAGAAGCATCAATTCCTCTGCAAAAAGGGGGTGCAGGGAAGGTGAACCCCTCTCCCACTCCAGCAAAACTATCTCCCAATGTAGCTCCATCCCCATGGTCTTATGAAATTTTTGGGTGGAGAAGATCCTTAGGGAAACCAAGGTGCAGAGATGAGCTTTAAATGCTCATGCAGTCTCAGATTCAGCCATGTGTCCTACCTGTGCTTGAGGGAAAAGGCAGCGAGCATTCAGGAAAACATTCACAGAAGAAGAAATAAGTCATTAGAAGTTATCTTTAACCTCCTATGGTCACTCTCTGGTTTCCAGCATCCACATCCAAAGGGGGAAAACCCACCTGGGGAAGCGAAGGGAGAGAATTGTCCCGGTGCTCACCAGCCTCGGTGGCCTCGGGGTGCCGGTGCTGCAGGTGGGCTTGCAGGAAGGAACCGTCCACGAAGGCTTTATTGCAGAGGTGGCACTGGAGAAGGGGGGGGAAAAGTCAGCAGAGGGACTACGATCTGCAGAAATGGGTGTTCCCCAGGTCCCCCACCTTGCAGACAAAGCTTTGCTGCTTTAAAGTAAAAGGAGACTGCACGCGATGTGGGGTGTTGGAGGTACATGGAGGGTGTTAGGGGTTTCTTCTGTCTGAAGCCGAAGAAAAAGCCCTTTAGGGATCAGGAGAAGGCAGAAGCCAAGATGCTGCAGGGATAAGGCTCAGGGTTGAGAAAAGAAATGCTGCTTTCCCCAAGAGAACAATAAGGTGACCCAAGCAGCAACGAGGTCCTGGTTATAACAGTGTCTGGCTCTGGAGGAAGGGAGAGCTGCACTTATGGGCATGACGAGGCTGTATGAACATAAATCAGCTGGTTGTGGTGGCTTTTTGCTCTCCAGGAATAAGTGGCCACAAGTGTGATGGGAGCGGCTGAGGGACCTGGGGGGTTCAGCTGGAGAACAGGAGCTGAGGGGAGACCTTCTGATCTCTGAACTGCCTGAAAGGAGCTTGGAGCCAGGGGGGGTCGGGCTCTGCTCCCCAGGAACAAGCGCCAGGAGCAGAGGAAATGGCCTCAAGTTGCGCCAGGGGAGGTTGAGGTTGGATGTGGGGAACAATTTGTTCCCCAAAGGGCTGTGGGGCATTGGAATAGGCTGCCCAGGGCAGTGCTGGAGTCACCATCCCTGGAGGGTTGGACAGACGGACATGAGGTTCTCAGGACATGGGGCAGTGCCAGGGGTGGGAGAACGCTTGGACTCGATGATCATGAGAGTCTTTTCCAACCAGAATGATTCTATGAAGAACACGGTCTATGGGACACGCTTTCCCCCGACACCTCCACACACCTTGCAGCAGGCGCTGGGGCCAGCTCGCAGGAGAAGCTGCTGCGTGATCATCAGCTTCTTCCACCTCCTGCTCTCCTCCTTTGCCCCGCGGAGCTGTGCTGCCTGTTCCGCTGCCTGCTCCTGCTCGCGGGCCAGCTCGGCGCGGGTGGCTTGCAGGTGCTGGGCATGGGCGGCCAGGCTGGTCCCCAGGCGCTCCTGGCAGTGCAGCAGGTACTCGATGCTCAGCTGGGCCATCCTCAGCACCTTCAGCAGGATGGGGTCCGCTGGCCGCCCACAGTGGGGACATCGCTCCCCGTCCAGGTTGCAGAAGGTGACAGCGGTGACATGCTCCTGCAGCGTGGCCACATCCACCTCCCGGGCCACCCGCTCCACGTCGATGGCACTGAAGCGACGCCAGTCCATGCTGAGCCAGCGGGGCTGGAAGTGGAAAGGGTGGATGTCCACTGGGATAACAAGTCCTGGGGACACCCCCGGCATCCCTGCAGGCCCATGAGTGTCTGCAGAAAAGGGCTGGAAAGCAAAAGGGACATGTCAGGGCTGTCCCCACCACTGTCCCCCAGCTCCACGGTGGCCCCTATCAGCCTGAACACACTGTGGGCATCGGGGAGCGGGTCAGAGCTCATCTTGCGTGGCAGCGAAAAGAAACCACCTTCTTTTTCCCTCCCCATCCAGAACTGCTATCTACTACTTTGCCAAATTCTGCAAAATAAATAAAAATCTGCCAGTTTGTTCACCATCTGCTTTTGGTAAGGGAGACTTGTAAAAGCATCGCATTGCAACTCCTTACAATAACCAGTTCTGAATGGATTTGTAAATCCCTCCTGACTGTACCTGTTTTGGGGAAACAGAATTAGTCTGTTTTCAAACAATATATGGTGAACACGGAACACGCTTATATCACAACACTGCTGCCTTGCTCAGACTTAATCCCAGACCATTTCCAGCAGTGGCATCTGCTCGTTTTCCTAGCTGTGTGCTAAACCATAATTAAACAATTGTATTTAAAATACACAGTTTTAAACCTGCCGTATGTTCTCAGTCTCTAGCGAGGGATTTGCTGCTTCCCCCCGCCATGTTACAAATTTCCCTCTGCTACACCCACCTGCCACTTGTAAGAAATGTCATTTTTTGCTGCGAGGCCACTCACCATGTTTTGGGGTGCGGATGGGTCCCTGCAAAGGCCGAGTGGCACACGATGTCGGTGTGTTGGTGGGTGTTGCTAGGTGTGCTGTGTACACGACTCCTGGACAACCTCCTGCAAAGCCCGCAACCACTTTCGTGCTCAGGAGACACAACAAACAGGGTCAGGCAACCCAGGTTGATGCCAAATAACCACGTGCATGGTGCGACAAAGCTGAGCTTTGCTAGGCTCCCCAACTTAGAGGAGGAGCAGGTGGCACTTATCACTGCTTGCAGCAGCAAGAGTGCCCACATCAGCTTTTTTTGGCCCTAATTTCAGTAGTTTGCAAGCAGGAGGCTCTGTGGCTCCCATTGTGTCACTCCAAGGCTCAGCCTCACCGGGCACAGGGGGTGACGGTGACACAAGGCACAGCAAGAGGCTGCCAGGCTGAGGTTTTCCAACCCAGAGACACTTCACATGTGTCCTACGATAAAATAATCCTATTCTTATCTTTTCTTGATGCTGGAGCAATCACAGGGTTTCCCAGAAGTTATCTGGGGTTGCGCAGGGTGGAGCCCGTTGATGCTGATACTGCAGCTGGTCACGTCCGCAAGCCCGCGAGCAACTTCCAGCCCCTGGGACTGGTTTTCCAGCCCTACCCCAGGGTCTCCGCCACCTTCACTTCATTGCTCCATCCGCACAATGCTGCCCATGTCCTTGCAAGGCTGGGCTGCTCTCGGTCCAGCTTAGCAGCGCTCAGACCCATTGCAAAGTCTTCTCTTGCTCTCAGTCTCCTGCCCTGCATGAGCCCCTTCACATCTTTGCCTCTCTCTAGTCTAACTTGTCATGCACATAAATACCTTTCTTTTCCCTGTAGCTTCATCTCCCACTGGGGTCTCTCCCTGCTGCATGTAAATATCAGGCATCAATGACTGCTCTGAACCAGTCTGGACTGACCTGGGTGGCTCTTTTAAGCACTTTTTTAGCTCTACACCAATTTCACCCAACCCTCTCCTCTTTCTCACCCTTTTCTCTCTTATTCCACCACCTCGATACAGCAAGAGACTGGAAAGCCTTGATTCAGGGCTGCAGCTAAGCTAGGAAGAGGCCACACGCTGCTGCAGACATTAAATCCTCTGGGAACGGCTGTGGATCAGTGTGATATTGTCGTTCACCATAGTTTACCTTTAGAGGTTGCTCATTTTTCAATTTTTTTGGTGCATACTTGAAAACAGCAGCTCAGGAAGTCCCTTCCCTTCCAGGCTTGTATGGCCAGCAAGGCTAATTTTTGTTATTGCTGTGATATATAGACTGTTAACAGCACTGCAATGTCGAACAACCCATTTCGTTGCATCAGGCAAAGTGGGGTTTACATATATATACATGTATACATATATATACATGGGTGTAAAAATAGCCCTGCCTCATAGCTGCACATTCTATCTGTTGGGAAATAGCACAGGGTCCCTGCAGGTGAGGTTTTGTTGCACGAATGAACCACTTCTAAAGAGAAAGGGTTTGCAGGGAGCACTAATTAAAACCCCTTAACGATCTACTGCATACCCCAGGAGGTAGGGAGGTTGCATAACCTCGTTAATATTAACAAGGTCTTCACGCACCAAAGCCAGTTGTGTTTCACCTGGATGTTAATGCCAACCTGCTGCTTAGCAGCACGGCTGTGGGTGCTGCAGCCTGCGGGGTTTTCCCCTCCAAAATTTTATGTATAAGGTCTCAGACCACGCAAGTGTGGCCTCAGCAGGATTTCCATTTCCACTCCACCGTGCACAAACACAGCTCTGCTGAAATGCTGGTGGAGCTGGCTTGGAAAGTGCAGTGGGGTTTCATTTTGCAGGCGTGTTTGCTGTCCCAGCTCACAGGGCTGGGCTGTTGCACGGTCCTTTTCTCTGCAAGCCTCAGCCTTTGGCAGGGAAATCTCCCTTTGTTTCCTTCTCCTCGGCCACCCTGGGGCCCTCCTCGTCCTCCTGAGCTCTTCAAGGGCTTTATTTTTTGCTCCCTGTGAAGTCTATGCATGCCCCAGGTGCTACCCTGTCTCCCTGAAAATCAGACAGGGTCTTATAAGTTTTAGAGCAGAAATTAATATTACTATTTTACATGTATAGCTGCCTGGACACTATTTAAATTGACTTTTTAATATTTCGAGCATGCTCAAAAATCACGCTAGGGCTTAATTTCGGGGAAACAGGGCAGATCTGGGAGCCTGCAGGCTTTGGGAGATGCTTTATCATGATGCAGAGGTGCCGGCGGATTCAGACTGCTCCAGCGGCTTTGTCTGGACCCCTCCCACAAGAAACCATCACTGTCCACGGTTTCTCAGCTTCTCCTCTTGCCAAAAATATCATCTGAGACTCATGCCAAGCAGCAGCAGATTGATAATTACTCAGGGGGCTGCAGGAAAATGTCCCAATGCAGGGTCTGCGCTTGCTCCCGCCTGCAGCTGAAAAGCCTGATAGCAAAGAACAGGCAGGAGTGGGACGGGGTGGGAGCTCATTTGCAGAGGAGCCGCCGCGCAACCCAGAGAGCCGAGACACAGCGCAGAAAAACGCATGATACTCACTTGTTGCTGGAGATAAAGAGAAGAGCGGGGTGGTGGGAGGAGGATGGGGCTGTCCGGAGGGAAGCTGGGAGGGTTTTTTGGGCTGTAACACCCCGCCCCAAACCATTAAAGGCAAAGGCACGGAGGAAAAGCAGCTCCTGCTGCCCCAGGCGGGTAAAACCTGTTGTGAGAGTGGGGTGCAGAACTAAAGCAGTGTGGAGGGCATTAGGGTGTGAAACTCAATGGCCCTGGGCTGAACTGGGAGAGTCTGACCCTGGGAAAGGGAAGAACAAATATCCCCCCGTTGAAAACCCACTGCCCTTATACTGTTCAGCAGGGCCTGTTGTGATAGGACAAGGGGTGATGGTTTTAAACTAAAGGATTCAGGCTGGATAAAGGGGAATTGTTGTCCCTGAGGGTGGTGAGAGCCTGGCCCAGGTTGGCCAGAGAGGTGGTGGATGAACCATCCCTGGAGACATCCCAGGCCAGGCTGGACGGGGCTCTGAGCAACCTGAGCTGGTGCAGATGTCCCTGCTCATGGCAGGGGGGGCACTGGGGGACCTGGGAATGTCCCTTCACCCCAAACCATCCTGTGATTCTATATTGGTGCAGCTCCAGTAACTTCATTAATTACTGGTGGGGACACAGGGCTGGTAGGAGGCTCAATCCCAGCGTCCAAACACAGCACCACGCGCACATAAACCCTGTGTGCAGCGGGTTTTCCTCTCCCAGTTAATCCTTCTGCCACTTCTAGCTGCAGCAACTGGGCTGCGGGTCGCAGCACGCTCATTAGCTGCGGTGTTGACAGAAGATAGCATTGTGCAGATGGCAAACATGTGACGACGGGCAAGCGATCCACCCCCGCCTTTCTGCTCCCGAGTTAAAAACAGCTGCTCAGACAGACTCGGAAAAGATTTGCAAGCTGGGCTGCTTTTTAGGGAGTTGGGTGGATACGCATTACCCTGGGGAAAAAAGTAAATGCAAGGCGATGCATTGCTCTGCAGTAGGAAAATAGTCCCTGGGTGCCCTGCTGGGGTTAAATGGCAATTTTCTTTTGCTCCGCATAATGGATGGATAACCAACCCGCCAAATTAAGCAGCACGGGGGGGAGTTCAGAGAGGCTGGTGGGCTGTTTTGGCCCATGGGAATGGCAGGTCCTGTGTGCTGGCAGGAGCAAACCCTGTGGGAACCAGCACCTTTGAGGTGAGCAGGATGTCAGCGAGAGGGAATAAGACTGAAAAAATGCAGCACGAGAAAGGAAAACGGAGATAAAAAGGCAAAAATAAATGGCACAGGAGACCAGGGACTTTCTAGAGCTCCTGGACCTCATGCAGAGAGGTTGAAATGCATTTATTGCAAAGGGATTTGAGAGATCTGAAGGGGCGTCCCCGTTGTTTCTTAGTGCCTCGGTGCAGCCCCTTTCTGGAAGGAGCCAAAGGAGAAGTGCAGGGGCACAAATATTCACAAACTGGGACTCATTCTCCAGGGGCGTGCAGGGCAAAGCAAGCTCAGAGGAGTGGTGGTTTATTAACCATTTTATTTTCACTTGCACTGCTACAGTCCCTCTCAAAAACGTAGGGTGTAAAGGTTGTGTGAGAAAAACACAGATTAATGAAAAGACAGTGGTTTGGGCTTCTCTTTGTTAGTAACTCCTGTCAGCCGTCCTCTGCTATACATGTGCACTACACTTGCCTCAGAGGCTTCACCCCAGTCCAAAACCCGTTGTGTTTGCGACTTTTCTGACATGTGCAGCTGCCAACAGCGCCAAGACGTGCAGAGACTAAATCCCTCCCAGGAGGCCATGGATCTCTTTAGGAACTTTTCCCTTGGAAAAGCTCGCCGGTAAGGTCTGTGAGTCCGTTTGATTCAGGAAGGTTTGGTCCATGAGCACCTAGAAAGAAGCAGAACTGAGGCAGAAGTGGCCTTAGTGTCACTGGAGGCTATGTCGGATGGATACCCACCACCATTCTGCACGTGCTCCTTAGTGTCCCAAGGGAGGAGGGATGGTGGTTATGAAAAGATCTGTCTTTCTCCTACAAAACCAGCTACTGGCATGGGTGGTGACTGTATTTTGGCCCCAGGATGGAGAGGACTGGAAGGGTCACCCCCCTCCTCCTTATGCCACATCACACAACGTCTTCAGACTGTGTGAAATCTCTCAGCTCTGCGTTTTGGATCAGGTCCTCGTACGTGGTGGGGCAATAGGCTTTGTACAGCTTTTCAACCAGTGTGTTGCTGCCTGCCACCACGGCTCTCCGGTTGCGGTTCATGAAGTTCCACAAGTGGAGCGCGTAGGAGTGGTTGAAATTGGGGCTTTTGTCCCACACCTCGTAGTACCGGCCCCAGGCTGGGTACGGGATGGGGTAGAAACGCTGGGGATTGAGGAAGGAGATGTTCCGGCAGCTGTGATCCTCGGTGCCTTTGAAATCCGTCAGATTGCAGATGGCTTTGAGCATCCTTGTCATTAAAAAGGGCCCCTGGTTCCCCCAGATGTTCCCGTTGTACTTGAGAACAAAGTTCTCCATGCAGTCCCAGATGAATTTGTGGTGGGCAGGGAAGCCGAAGATCCCGTTGCTGGAAAAGCGTGATTTCTGCGCCGCTAGGAAGCTTTCCTCGGGGATGGGCCTGATGGAGATGACATCTGTGTCCATGTAGATGCCCCCGTACTTCCAAATGAGCGCCAGTCTGCTGGCGTCCGAGCTGATGTGGACCCAGTTCTTCTCCTGCTCCGGGACTACCTGCAGAATTGGAAAGGTGAGACAGCGATGCCGTTGGCAGAGAACGGACCACATCCATCCTTTGGATGCAAATGGCCCCGTAAAACCAAACCTGCAAATGTCCCTGCCCACCCTTTCTTCCTCCAGCCATTGAATTTTATTGGAATAAGATAAGGGGGCAGTGCAGAGCAATGCTCTATTAATATAAATGAGTGCAGGAACATTTCACAGATGCTTTGATGGAACCTACGATGTTAAATCAATGATACCATGAATCACTGCTGGCTATTTCAGTGAGACACAACCCACTGAACACACTCCCGGCTCTTCGAAACAGGCTGGAGGGTTTTTTTGGTGCTGTTGGTATTTGAAGTAATTATTTTTTTCACAGAATCACAGAATCGACTGGGTTGGAAAAGACCTCAGAGATCATCAAGTCCAACCCTTGGTCCAACTCCAGTCCATTGACTAGATCATGGCACTAAGTGCCATGTCCAGTCCCAGCAGAAGGAAGAGTTTGGAGGAAATATGCCTGAGCTGCCCAGACATGGAGCCAAACAAATTTGACAAAAGTTACTTGCAAGCAGTTCACTAGGAACTTATGCCCAGGGTGGAGCTCACGAGATCCCACCTTGGATTTGCACATTGCAAAACTGAAATTGCTCCCGCGTCTTATCTACTGCGGGCTCTATTGGTGTGCGGCAGCATTAACGAACACCCAGATGACTCGGGCAGCACATTTTGTTCAGCCAGCTTCTGTCGAGAAACATTACTAAGCGATGTTTTATCAAAACACGTTTGCAATCTATTTTTACCAACAGTTCCTTTGCCAAAAAAAGCTGATTCTCCAGATAGGGAGGGGAAACGCTGATAGTGTGTTCAATAAACAGATAGATGAATACACTGCAAAACATGGCAAAAATGAATCTGTTCTGAACCAAAAAATTTAAAGTGACTAACTTAACATAGCCAGGCTTGCATTCCTCCATTCTTTTTAAGCCTACTTCAGACCATTTATAACTATTTGCCTATTTCTCCGTTTTGCCCTTATTATAACTCTCACCTCATTGTACCATTGGAGCAGCGGGGTCTCCTGGAAGATGGTTTCCATCTGGAGAGGAAAAATGAAGACATTCTTCATAGAAGACAAAAGCGAGAAGGCTGCGTAGCTGGAGTTCAAGTCGAAGGCCGTGTCGTTCGTAAGTCCCTTCATGAAGAGGATGATGGGCCGGTCCTGGTAGATCCTGGCAGCAGACTCCACTGAGCAGGACACCAGCGGAGGTGGCTCCAGCCGCTCTGTTGTCTCCAGGAAGATGATGCTTTTGCCGAGGTTCAAGACCTGCTCGGGTGTCAGGAAGTGCTTGGACATAGGCATGTAGGAGAAGAAGCAGCTGGACAGCAGGGAGATCTCGTACAAAATGCCCGAGACGAAGAAGAAGCAGAGGCATATCTGGATTTTCTTCAACATTCTTGCTTTCCCTGGGCCTTTGGGGACATGCCTTGTACATGGATGCTAAGGAGAGACAAGGAAAGGCAAAAATAAATGCCAGGGTTATTACCCAGCAGGACTGTGAAATGGTAGGACATGGCTTTGAACAGCGTAGAGTGAAGGGCAGTTTGGTGAAGCTCATGTCTTCATCCCAGGAGACAAGTCCGGCAAGATGCCTCATGGTGCAGAGAACTCTGCCCTAGGTGGGGAAGTGTTGAGGTGACACCACCTCACCCCCAGCCAGGCAGGGGGGACCTGGGGAGGTCTTGAAGAAGGGGCACACAATTATGTCTCATTGGGCTGGCAGAGAGAAAAGGACCAAGGAGAGCAAGGTGAGACAGACGACCTCTCTCATGTCAAGGCAAGGACCCCCAACCCCATCCCTGGGCAGGCTGGTGGAGCAAACTGTTCCCCAGCACTGCAGCATCATGGCAACATGTGCTTGTCCACGAGCAGGAGATGTCTAGGGGACCTGAAGATCAAAATGTGCCAGAGGAATTAGGTGGCCAAGGGGACTGTGAATGCCAGCGAGGAGAAGGTCATGATTAGAGTTTGGGATGTGTCAGCCAAAGTTAAAGCATTAGCATGAAGGCATCAAAGTCTTCTTCCCAATCTGCCCCTTCTGCTCACTCTTCAACCCTGAAGGCCGTGAGGGACTCAGGTCTTGCAGGGTTGGAAGCTGCAGAAGGACCAGAAGCAGATGTCAGGATAGGAAGCGGATGGTTTTGTACGAGCATGGAACTAAGACCTACCTGGATTATAGCTCTGACAAATCCACGTTTCCATCTTGTTTGCTTGCCATGACGGTGGCAAGCAGGCTTCTTTGAAGCCCAGCTCCCTGGTGAAGACACCCAAACCGTCTGGAGCATGCAAAGGGCTTTCTGAAGGCAGGAGACTGATGCACAGAGGAAAACTGGCTCTGCTGCTGGCTGAATCTCAGCGCCAGAAACAGTTTGAGGCTGATGGGACCCACCTAAAAGGGCAAAGAAATGGCACATTTTAGGTGAGACCCATCTCATGCCTACATCAACCCAGCTCTTCATTCCTGGTGTCACCACAACATGAGCCCAGTGAGTTCCTGCCGGTAAGAGGCAGGATTGAATCTTATCTTCATTGCATTCTTTGACAGGCTCATGACGCAAGGAAATTCCCTCCCAAGATGCCACCTGGTTGCATTTGGGCAACCACATTTGGTCTGCAGAGACCATGAACCAGGGGCCAGCAGAGGGGAGACACTTTGAACGACAACCCCATGTCCAAGCAACCCCTGGAAGTGTTTAAAGCTCAATTAATTAAAGGAAATGGGAGGAAATATTGCTCTGTGTGCTCAGTTAATTAATGAGGCACTTTACCATGTTGCCCAACCAGAATATAGATAAGTCCACAGTTAACAAACCCCATGGAAATTCCCCTTCAAGTGCTCGAAGCCGTGGCAGCTCCTTATCCATTTCTCAGAGCTAGATTCCATTGAATTAAATACCAAAGCGATGCCTGTTCCCACCAGTACGGCTTTCCATGCTGCATAGTCCATTTTTGTTGTTTTCCATCGCCACGGCACCGAGTTTCTCTTTATATCCCGGATTCCTGTGACAGCAGGGGAGAAGATGCCAGGGGTGACAATGCTACTGCCACCAGGCACCTGTGTGGCTGTGGGTACGATCTGCTGGACAAAGCCAGCAGGTTTGCAGCCTGCAGAAGAAGGAATGCTGCTTTTTTATTAGTAGTATTAGTGTTTTTCCCTTGGTTTCCCCGCTTTCTCATGTTGCCCCAGCACCTTGCAGAGGAGCCGCTGCTGTGAGAGGCAGCACCCTGCTCCCGGGGCCCCCCTGCAGATATCAGATTTGAACGGAAGACGGAGAATGGAGAGTAAATACAAGCGGTTTGGAAATGACTTGTTCTCAGTCCTGGAGATAATGCAGCCCGGGTGCAGCGTGAAGCCCTGGTGCTGAGCCTGGCAGAGGAGGCGAGATGAAAATAAACCACATTAACTCCAACTACAAAACTTCCTCCCACGTTCACCTCCTGCCTTTCTCAGCCGCACGCTTCCGACTCAACTCCAGCCACTTGAAAATAGAAGGAAAAAGTTGCCTCCTGGTAGCTCCCTCACCAATCTCAGCTTGGCCAGATTTTCAGGCTTATTTTTTTCCCCATTCCCAAACTGTGTCCGTGCTGCTCCAGTGCAGCCCAGGGACTGCAGCTCCTCTGCAGTTGTTCAGTCTCGATGCCCCTCTCTTGGCAACGTTTGCTTGGAGAGGGAAACCTGGGCTTTGCTTTGATTAGAAATGGGACCATCAGAACATTCCCATTACTGGATTAATACTTCTTCTTTGATGGCCTAAAGATCTGATGTCTCAGGTCTTTATGAGCAGCCTAGCAAAGCCGCCCTCGCAATAGACGTTCAAATTTAAAATAGTCCGAGAGGCATTTTATTTGCAAATTGTGGGGAGAGAATAAGTAGACACTCCAACAGATACCAGCTCTGTGTATGACATTGTAAAGAGAAATGCGAATCTTCATCGTCTCATTCTCGGAAATTGTTTTGCTTGGTTGGTTTTCCAAAACCCCTATGTGGCGAGTTATGAATTCTCATCACATTTGACCTGGAGGCTGCTGTTATCAAAATGTTCACTTCCCTGCTCAAGTTAAAAGGACTGCAGAACCGAATGTTAAAAATAAATCCCAGCCATTGAATAGATTACCCTGCTGAGTGGGTTGCTTTTCGGGATGCAGCAGACGGCATGCTGGCTTGATGGCCCATCTTGTAAAGATATTTCTTTTCCCGGGGCAATTTCAGTATTTCAAGTGCAGGATGAAAATGGGTGGGAGAGTACAAGAGAGATGACTAGAAATGCAGACGCTACAGCTCTGTTACTGCTGCGTGATAATTCCTCCCAGGTGGCTGCGAGACACATGCGGTAGGAAGGTAGGGTGGGATTTATTCAGTAAATGCTACCAAATGGGGTAAATCAACCTGCCGGGGTGCTGTGGACACCCCCAGAATGTCACAGCCTGGGGTCCCTGCAGTGACACATATGGGGCACAACCAGCCCCACAGGGACTCGGGACACCGGCTCAGCTTGCACAGGGACTAAATATTCGCCTCATTTGACAAATGGAGCTTTTTTAATACAAAAAAAAAAAAAAATAGCACCTGCAGCTTTCAGTTTGCACAGCCCTTTAGTTCAGATCTGGTTGGAGTTTCAGACTATCTGAAGCGAGGCGCCTGCATTAGGAATTAACAAGTGATACACACATCACGGTCCTCCGGCAATGCCAAACTCCTCTGCCACTAGACCCTCACCCCCACAGCCCCTGGGGATCCCTCAAATTCAATTCGGATTCAAGAGAGAGGCTCCCATCCTCTCGTCTTTCTTCCAATAGCCAGTTGGGTTTGCATTTGGATCTGCATCCATCAGCCGGGTGACTGTCGGTATTTCTCCTGCCAGGGAATGACCCCAAGGCAGTTTGTAAAATGCGCGGTACTGCTTGATCCTACATTGGTTTACTTTCATGTTTTTACAGAGTCCTCATGAGTAAATTACAGCTACAGTCAAGTTAGCACACGTGCATGCACTTAATCATAGAACCATTTTGGTTGGAAGAGACCCTCAAAGCCAGCATCCTTCCAGATTTAACACCAGGCGCATTTGGAAACCTTTTTCAAGCAGAAAACCTGCAGAAGGATATATCGTATTCATTGCAGACTGTAATTAGTGCAACTCACGCAAGCAAAGGGGCTTCTTACTGTGCTGCTTCTCACCCGCTTTCTGATTCCCCGACCTGGCGAGTTGAGAGATAAAGCAAAACTCACCTCTCGGCTGCAAAAAGCAGGTGAAGTGTGCGGTCTGTTGGGAAGCAAAGCCAAGCTGGACCCTGCTGGAAGGTGTCCCCAGGGGATGGCGAGCCCTTTGCCTCTGCCAGAGGAGCTGCACTGCCTCTCTGCTGCCTTCTGCCCTGCCCGGGTTTGGAGCGGCCTCATGGCTTGCTCTCCAGCAGCTCTGGTGTTTGCATTCTTGGTGCGCTGAGATAAGGCTGAGGAAGGAGCTCGGGCTGTGTTTTCCAAGGAACTCACACTGCGAGGTCCTTTGGGTGGCCAAATGTGAGCCCCACCGCTATAGTGACATGAGAGATGGATGGGACTGAGCCAAGTGGGTGCCAAAAGGCAGGTCATTTGCACCTTTTTGGGGTGTTTTACAGCACACTAAGCCTTTTCTCTTTGTATTATATCTAGAACAGCATTTGTGGAGCCTACTTTGCACCACAGCTTAAACCTCTTCGGCCTGTAGCAAAGAACGACTTTGCTGGGGTGGCATGGATGCTCTGAATAGTGCCAAGGAAGGCAACCACAGGGCCTTCTACAGAAACACATCCCAGTTAACACCACACATCCTGAACTGGCTGCCCAACAAGCTCAGGTTCCTGCCCAGTTCCCTGGTAGAGTGCAGGTGGGCAGGGAGGTTTGCTGACCCACCTTTCTGCTTATCCTCACAACCTGTCCCCAGGAGGAAGCCTTGAGTAGTCCAGGAAAACCATAAGGTGCCCTCAGGATTGGGATGACCCACCTCCAGTTGGAAGGATCCCCCTGAGCTTCCCTGGACCTGGAGTGTGAGAGGTCTGAAGTTCAACGACTGTCCTGTGCTGGGACAGCAAATTTTTAAGGGAGAGGTGGAGCACTAGCTCCGAAAAGAAATCCCATCCATTCTGCAACCCTGAGCCATGCTGTACCAGCACCACCCAGCCCATGCAAGGAGACCAGAGCATCCCGTTAGGATGCAAACCCCCAGCTCCCGGTCATCCACAGCAATTTGGCTCTCTGCACCTCCCCTCCTGCTCCTTTATTCCCTTTTCCTCCTGATTTCTGGCAAGCCTGTGAATCCAGGGCAGATTTAGAATCACAGAATCATTTTGGTTGGAAGAGACCTTCAAGATCGTCAAGTCCAACTGTTAGCCCAACGCTGGCACTAAACCATGTCCCTGAGAACCTCATCTCCGTGCCTGTTAAACCCTTCCAGGGATGGTAAACTGGCAGGGCTAGAAGCTTTCTCCAGCCAACAGATGCCAGCAGCCCCACATGTTTTGCACATGCAAGCATGGCAAAAACACTAATTTGCCCCCCAGAAAACAACCTCTCTCCTGGGAGAGTTGGGGTTGTTCAGCCTGGCAAAGAAAAGGCTCTGGAGAGACCTTATTGTGAGTTTTCAATACTTAAAAGGAGCTTATAAGAAAGATGGTGACAGACTATTTAGTAGGGCTTGTTACAATAGGACAAGGGATGATGGTTCTAAACCAGAAGATGGTAGAATCAGAATAGAATAAAGGAAGAAATTGTTGTCCCTGAGGGTGGTGAGAGCCTGGCCCAGGTTGGGCAGAGAGGTGGTGGATGAACCATCCCTGGAGACATCCCAGGCCAGGCTGGACGGGGCTCTGAGCAACCTGAGCTGGTGCAGATGTCCCTGCTCATGGCAGGTGGGGCACTGGGGGAGCTGGGAACATCCCTTTACCCCAAACCATCCTGTGATTCTATGAAAAGCTGCTCAGCAAATCCCTTCCACAGCTTGTGGCGGCAGCAAGAAGCCAGCCTGCCTGCTCTCAAAAAAAGAGGCACAGAATATACCAGGGTGTGCCAGTTTGCTGCGCGCTGGCTCGGAGGGACCCCACCTCGCCCCACCGCAGGGTGCAAAGGTCTTGCCCCCCGCTTTGTTTGCCCTCCTGCCTACGTGTTTCCCGCTGCAGAGAGCTGGCAGAGGATGCAAGCACAGCCAGGCAGAGCAAACAGTGCCCACGGAAAGCTATCGAGATAGTCAGGGCTTAATCAGCAGATAAGAGCCCTGATTGAAAACGCAAGGAGGGCTCCAACTCAAAAGAAATCCCTCAGGGAATGACGTAGGTGAGGAGCCCCCCCTCATGCCCCAACACACCTCTCTGCCAGAAACCCTCTCCTTCAGCAAACACTTGCTCAGGTCCATCATTTGCAGTTTGACCTGCAAGGAACTAGGAGGGATGGTGTCCAGCTCAAAGCCAGGAGGCTCTTCTGGGGATGAACACATCCATCCATTGAGTCATAGAGCAGTCTGAGTTGAAGGGACGTTCCCAGCTCCCCCAGTGCCCCCTCTGCCATGGGCAGGGACATCTGCACCAGCTCAGGTTGCTCAGAGCCCCGTCCAGCCTGGCCTGGGATGTCTCCAGGGTTGGTTCATCCACCACCTCTCTGGCCAACCTGGGCCAGGCTCTCACTACCCTCAGGACCAACAATTCCTTCCTCATGTCCAGCCTGAATCTCTCTTCAAAATGTTAATCCTCCACAACCACCCTGGTGACCCTCCACTATACCCTCTCTGGTTTTCCAATGTGTTTCTCATCTTGGGGGCCCAATGCTGGATTCAGTAGCCAGCTATGGCCTCCTTAGTGCCAAGGAGAATAAACCCTTCCTTATGGTGCTTGGTTTAGAATAGGACCTCTGGAAGACCAGCCTCAATGTTCACAAATACAGGGAGAAATGTGCCTGGATTTGCTTCCTTTGTACACTAATATTGTAGGCATCCTACTTGCTGCTGTCAACTGCCAACATGGATATCTTTTGATATTTACTGAAAGCTAGTGTATTTTTTTAGAATTATGTTGATCTGGTAGAAAACTCGTTTGCTCCATTTAAGCTTTCCTAGTTATTTTTCCAAAAATCAATAGCTGTCACTTAGGAAACAGTAAAGCACTTATACCTTACATGCATATAAACAGAAGTGACGCTCATATCGCTTTGTTATAAAAAAAAAGGGCCCAGAGTTACGGCTCTTAAGCACGAGCTCGTCGGTCGATTCAGAGGAAGGCAGGGCCATGGGCACTAATGCACGGGGGAAAAAATATCAGAGCAAGGAATGCAAGGAGCTGAATTGTGCCAAATTACAAGCAATTGTAAACCAATATATCTGTGTTTAAAGGTTTCCATATTTATATGCCTAACACTCGCAATGTCCATACAGCTTTAAAGATAAAGCATGTGTAATGACTAAAAAGGCAGCCACCATATCTGCAATATGACAAGTTCACTTTTATATGCCTAATTTTACTTTGTTAAGCTTTTTGCAACTTCCCAGCTTGCGATAGCATCGCTCCCTGCAAACACATGTGCATTAATATAGCCTGCCTCCACTTCAATTAAGTCACCCCTTGCGATATTAATTTATACACATCATCATACCAGGATTTGCGGGAACTAACTGATTTTAAGTGTTTTCTGCATTGTTTTTTTCTGCCTTTGTTTTTTCACCAGGGGTTGTTAACTGAGGACGTGATGCTGCCGGTACAGCACAGGGGGAGATGGTTTAGTTGGGGGCACTTCTAGTTTTGCCTTTACATCACGAAGGCTTTTTGTGCCTGGTCTATCAGAGTGCAAACACCATTAGACCTATAGGGCCTCACTTGGCAGAAAAACTTATAAAATACTTTCTAAAAATCTACTCCCATTAGAAACAGCTCTGTTTCCTCTGAGCAGAGCCAGTGTAAACTACCAGTTTACATGTTACAGATTGTATTGCAGCCACCCAGATTCAGGCTGTGCCAATTCTACAGTCCCTGCAAGGCAAAACACCCCAGAAGTAGAACCCACCAGCAATTTTCATGTGAGCAGGATGGTCCAGAGCAAATCTGGACCTACCTGCAGCTGCAGGCCTGATTTTGTTAGACCCCACAGTTCTCCAGCCCCTAAATAAGAAAAATGCTGGGAAATGGTAAAAGCAGGAGCCTGGTGCTGAGCAGTGATGGACGCACATCTGGAATAAGTGCAGTAGAAATCTGCAGCAAAAGTCCATCAGAAAATCACGCTTGGTTTTATTACCATTTTGTGGCTAGCCAGCAACAAGAGCTTTCTATATTAATGAATTCATTGGATTCATGTTTCAAAAATAATAAATGTTGTTACTATTATTATTATTGGAATGGATTTCTCTATTATGTGGTGAATGATTGTAGCTACTTACTGCCTCCAGCATGGGAACCACCTAAGGAATAATACAAGCAAATAATATTTCTGTAGTTGTTGCTACAGGGTTGTGGTTTGTTCTGTTTTTAAGTGGGGAAGGTATTAACCAGAACAACAGTAACAATGGTAACAGAAATAAAGCCATTATAAGGTTTTGTATAACACCAGCAATTTTCTCAGGCAAATTTAGTTTGGGGCACATGACTTAATGCTTCTGTGAGGGTTTTTTTTCCCCTTGATTTCTTGGAGCTCTGCCTCTAATAACAGCTTCACACTTTCTGCCTGCTTCATCCTATGTACAGAGGAAGGGAAGCCAAACAAATCTCAGCACAATGACTTCCTGATCCAAAGATTGCCAAGGAGGACAACGAGGCTCTTTGCTTCACAACCCCCTTATCGACACCTATTAGTCCGCGTATGCCTCTTCGCCTCATGTACTTTGGAGGTGGGGCCCATGGGCACCTTCGGTACCGCAGCTTTTATTCTCACGAGCTCATCCACAAAACCCCGAGCGCTGGCAAAGAGCAGAGGAGATGAACCGACTGACTGTAAATGATGCACTCACAAGCTAAACCTGGATAACGAGTGGATAGAGCGGGTCAGCTGTGATCAATGGCTTTCCTCCAGATAGCCAACAGTGCGGGGAGTGGAAAAAGATGGCAGAAAAGGCTGAAGATCTGCCTGGGAGGCACTCCAGTAGCTCTGCTAGCTTGGACCAGTCTCCCCTGCCATCACAGAAGGGTTTCGGGTAGAAGCAACGAGTGCCTCTTCACCCCCGTTATTAATATTTCCTCCCTAGAGTGGTCACCAAGTCCCTTCACCACCTCTTTTTCACGTGGTGCCTCCACACAAAGAGCCACCACAGCATTTGTGACACAGACAATTAGCAAAACACGGGACTTTCCAAGGGGCCCGATCTACTTGTCAGGATAGTTTGACATGAGGCCAGTAGGATGGATTCAAAAAATATGAGATCCCACCGTGCCAAAATGCAACATTTGGTTGAGCATCTGCCAAAACAAAACTAGCAGACTGTTGAAAAGGCTGCATTTTCCAGTTTTTGGGGTTTTTTTAGGCAGGCACAATGACAAAGAGGATCACTGTGAGCATCTTCAGCTCCCCAGCCTATGTGGGCAAGTACCCCGTGATAGCTGGGGCAGATGGAAGGGATATTTATTAAAAATTCTAGGCAAAATTTCAACTTACAGCCCCAGCAAATTGCTCTGCTGCCACACTGTAATAATCTCAGCACACCCCTACCCAGAATTAAGGATTTTTCCCTGCAATTATGTGAATATAGAGCCTTGGTCCATTGCAACAGAGTGGAGGAACCAATCCCTTCCATGTTACCTTCATTTCAGTCATGTCACATCATTATTTGATTAAAAAAAAATAAATAAAAATTACATTTTGGTAGCTAAAACTCATAGGGAACTTAATTCTGCTGACCACTTGTGCCTCCATGACTTCAGATATGGTGTGACACCTTCCCATGGGCAACACTCTGCGCTGGGACATTTAGAGGACCTCTGCTCTCCCAAGCATAGGAACAGTTTTCTGCAGCTACTTGGATGTTGCAGGGATGTCTCTGGGCTGTGAAGGTCTGTCCTATGTGGACAACTTGCAGCCATCCCTTCTGCCACTGCTTTTTGGGAGTTTGTGCTCATATGAGGAAGTGAGATGGGCTCCAGATCTTGAAGGGGGCTTATAAGAATGATGGGGTGAGACTTTTTAGTAGGGCTTGTTGCAATAGGACAAGGGGCGATAGTTTTAAAACAAAAGAGGTTAGATCAAGACAAGATATAAGAAAGAATTGTTGTCCCTGAGGGTGAAGAGAGCCTGTCCCAGGTTGGCCAGAGAGGTGGTGGATGAACCATCCCTGGAGACATCCCAGGCCAGGCTGGACGGGGCTCTGAGCAACCTGAGCTGGTGAAGATGTCCCTGCTCATGGCAGGGGGGCCACTGGGGGAGCTTTCACAGTCCCTTCAACCCAGACTATTCTGTGATTCTGTGATCTATGATGAGATGGCAGGGATGGACAAAATATCAAGACAGCAGAAAGGTTCATCTTCAAAGCGAGGGAAAGGCTGGAGCCAGACTGAGCGTGACCGTACACATAAGGGAAAAATAAAAGAATTGAAAGTTTCCTCTGTGAAATATATAAATGTAGGCAAGAAAGGAAGACAGCCAGCCAGCAAAAGCAGGGCCAGGCTAAAGGGTAATCAAAGTATTCCTCCCAAATAAAACAGATAACGAGTTTTCGGTCGTAAAGGTGATGTGGATTGAGGAGTGAAGGCAGTTACCTGGAATAAGAGGTGGGGAACAAAATCAGCCGCATCAACAGTCAAAGCAGGATCCTGGAGGGGACCCAGATGAAATCCGAGGGGTTGGGGAAATCTCCATCTCGTCTGGGGAGAAGCAGCACATGGTGTGCAGAGGGGAGAGCAGAGATTTCTAATGAGTCTTGCGGGTCAAATGGCACTGATTGAACCCCCACAAGCAAATGGATTATAAGAAAAGTAAAGTAAGATAAGGAAAATGAAAAGCATGAGCTAGCCAGCTACGGATGTGTTAACCCATTTATAGTTATACACAAGATTGTAGGACAAATTCTGAAGGAAACATTAATTAAAGGCACTGAGAAAAATGAGATAAAGTGCAACACAGGTTTACCAAAGGCAGTTTGTGCCAGACTGTGCTGACATCTTCCTTTGATAAGATAATTGGTTTTCCAGACAAGGGAAATTTGGTAGATCTAATCTATCTAGAGTTCAATAAAGCATTTGATATGGTGCCGCATGGGAAATTATTAGTGAAGCCTGAGAAAATGAGAATTAACAGAAGAACTCTGAAGTGGAGACCGGCGCAGAGATGGCAGCAGGATTGTCATGGAGGAAGCTGTACCGGTGAGAGGTTGCTGGTGGGGGTCCAAAAACCCCATCTTGAGACTGATCCTGGTCCATCTCTAAGACTGGGAGCAGACTGGTGAAGTTCGCTTGCTTACGTGGGTTTTGGGCAGCGTGACTCACGTACCCTGGGTGCTCACGACCTTGAAGGCTGAGGATGGGAGCATTGCTGCGGACTTTGTAGGGATGCACCTGCACCATGAGATGGCAATGTTGTTCCACCAAAGAGCATCCTTTTCCTCTCGTTCTCTAGTTTTTGCTGTCTGGACACATTTTGGTCCGTACTCCAAGAAAAATCAGTGACTGCAACTGTGAAACGACGATGATGGTGGAGGCTAAATTGGTCCTCGCGTGGCTCGAGCAACGTGGCTCTGGACAATCAGCCTTCGTGTCTCCAGACTGAAAATGCGGAGGTGACATGGGAAGGGACCATTTTTAAATATGTCAGATGAGGAACAAGGCTTCGCTATCCTCACCGCAGATCCAGTCCAAATAATCTTTCGCATTATTCAAAAAATAAAACCCAAACCAGGCAATGTTGCTCAGGGTAAGTGCAAATGTGTACACATGTGCATGGCAGAGAGAGAGTGATAGGAGTAGAGAATTTTATATAGAAATAAAATCTGTGTATTCCTTCCCTGCATTTTTAGCTTAAATTACATCCAAATGCCATCTGATCAATTCAGCTGAAATGAGCCCTTAATCCTAATAACTCTTGATCACCTTTTTAAACCTTGGGAAACAGCAGGGAATGTGTTTGCGTTCAGTACTAACACCTTGATTCAAATTTCTTTGGCGTGTACATAACTTACATAAGCATAAAATGCTCCCGTTAATACTAAACAAGGTATGAGAGAGGGCCAAAGAATTGCTTTGAGCTGCTTTTCCCCCACCGTGCATCAGTTCTTATTGCTCCAGCTCCTTTCTCGAATGGGAAGGTAGGGAAGGTACATTAAATCTTTATGAATTTAATGCAGCAGCAGGTTGCTCTGCCTGGGCTGAGCTAAATACATCCCATTCGGACCCTTCCTGTGTACTAGAAAGGTTTTAATCTAAAACAAAGCAGAGAAGATCAAGCAAACAAGAGGCTTCTGAAGGCACCTGGGAGGGAAATAGCTGATGCTGAGTTTTACCTGTGCTGCGACAGATTTAGCCAAGGAGAAGACTCATGATTTTCTTTAATGCTTTGATAAAAGCTTAGAGGATCTCATTATTCTTTAAACCTAGAACAATTTTGTTGGCTTTAATAAGTCTTCAGGGGGAACTTTTAAATGTTGAATTTGCTAAAGGATGCTGTTTCAGAGAAATGTGGGCGTTTGCAGTCCACTGTAACCCCTCAGTCAATCATTAGTCATTATGATGCCTCCTGAAAGTTGAAATTCATGCATTATTATTCTTACTTTCTGGATTTCTTACCTTTTTTTTTAGTACTGGTGCAATCACTTCTTTGCCAGTAGTAGCCTACACAATAAAATAGTTTCTTTCTCCCTCTCATTTTACAGCTACCCAGGAATTTCTTTAGGTCATCTATCACTTACTAAATTATGGGTTAAAGTTGTAAGAGAGGAAAGGCTGGCAGGCAGCATCTCTTTTTATAGTAGTCTTGCACAAGCCTGGCCCCAGCTGCTCCAAATTAATGCGGGCCCAGTGGTGTAAATCAAGATGTATTCATTTGAATGCAGCCGGTATGATTTTTCCCAGCTGACTGTTTGTTGGAGGGGGGAGTGGTGGCTTTTTGTGGTACCCTGCTCATCACCCTTTGCACTCCTCGGTAGACCTGGTGTTGAGAGTCCTTGGGGTGTGGGAGCTTCCCTGGCCTTGATGGGAGAGGAAAAGTGTGGGGGAATCCTGAAGGTGGTAGCATTTCCATTTTCCACGAGCAAATTTACTGTTAGCGGCAGTGAGAGCATCTGAAAAAATAAGTATGTGCCTGGTGGAGATGGAGTCAGTGGTACAAGGGAAGGTGATGGGAGGCACCAAGTGTGCCCCTGCAAGTGGGTGTGAGGATGGGGATGGAATGAGCAGTGCAAACCCTCCCATGTTGGGAAACAAAGCAGTGAGGAGAGAATCAAAGGTATTGTTGTGGACTGCTTGGCTGCCACACAGCTGTGAGCAGTGGGAGTCTGAGTATTTGATCTCCAGCTTCTACACATTCTCCTGTAGGACCAAACACTGAATCACAGAATCACAGAACAGTTTGGGTTGAAGGGCCCTTCCCAGCTCCCCCAGTGCCCCCCCCTGCCATGAGCAGGGACATCTGCACCAGCTCAGGTTGCTCAGAGCCCCGTCCAGCCTGGCCTGGGATGTCTCCAGGGATGGTTCATCCACCACCTCTCTGGCCAACCTGGGCCAGGCTCTTGCCACCCTCAGGGATGACCATTTCCCTTTATCCAGCCTGAATCTCCCTCCTTTAGTTTAAAACCATCACCCCTTGTCCTATTGCAACAGGACCTGCTCAAAAGTCTGTCCCCATCTTTCTTATCAGCCCCTTTTAAGTACAGAAAGGCCACAATAAGGTCTTCCCAGAGCCTTCTCTTCTCCAGGCTGACCACCCCTACTCTCTCAGCCTGTCCTCATAGAAGAGCTATTTTAGCCCTCAGATCATTTTTGTTCATTTTGATAATTAAATCCTTTGAGGCTCCATCCTATGGCACCTCCTTACACCCAGACCCTGTGTAGATGGTGTGGTTGTGCAGATATCCCGCTTGTTGCCAGTGTTTTCTAACTGGAGCCCTGCAACAACTAAGCAGTTTTAGAGTTCCCCTCCAATTTAGCTATAAATAAGAGGATCAAGGTTCTTGACCTCTGGAAACTCACTGTGACCCCACCATTGTACAGCCATGCCCAAACCACTGTATTAAACTGGCAGGGAAGATAAATTTGGGAGGAACTAATGAAGATCCCTAGGGCCCTGGTTCTCCATAGCTGTCTTGTTAGCATGATCTAGGAAAGACATGGGGCCCTTAAAAAATAAAAAAACAGAGATAATAAGTGACTTGTCAGAGTCAGGGAGAGAGAGAATATTGTCAAGGAGGTGTTATAGTGCTGGAAGAAGGATTGCAGAGCATCACACAACCAAGCGCCATCGCCAAGGGGACCGGGAGGCAGTTATCCCTCCAAAATCTCAGTGACCTTCATGGCCCATCCAAAATCAGCATCATTATTAAAGGCAATGAAAGGTCCCATCCTGTGTCACATCCCTCTTCTCGCTGTCAAAAGCAGAGTAGATGTGAAAGCCCTTTTGTTTTTGTCTTTGTGCCAGGAGGGACTGAATAGCTTGTGAACGGTGTGAAATTAGGGTCTCTCACTCATCTAAAAGGCCCAAGATCAATATTTGACAAGAGGCAGGAGAACTTTCAAAGGCGTCCAAGGTGGCTGGAGCAGAGGGCTGGGGTGTGAAAAGCCACCCAGGGGATTTGTATACCCAGAGCTGGTGGAAACGGTTGGAAACCTGGAATCAAATACAACAGGCAGCATGGACATCACAGCTCACACTGCCTTCCAAATACTCCAGGTTTGATACCCTCAGGGGCAATGAGAAAGGCATGCGTGGTTCCATTGGTAAAATTAGCCTCTGCCACATCCAAGATCCTGAAGAAGGAGATGAGACTTGAAGTCTGTTGGTGAGAAAGGTGGCAAAGACAAGGGATTTGGGTTGAGCTGTCAGCTCTCTGATGGCTGATGGCCAAGACTGGCGTGCCCAGGCAATTGTCCAGGTGGGGATGGACTGGTCAGGAAGCCCTGGTGGCCTGGGCCATCCACCTGTGGGTGACAGCAAACCAGAATTAGATGCAGCAGTGAGTCTCAGGTCCCCAAACTTGCACGTCCTTGCTCTCGACCTTTCAAAATGACTGGCAGATGGATGGGAAAATTGCATGGGACAACAGAGAATCAAGTAATGATTTTAAAACTGTTTCCAAGCCTGCTGCTTCATCACAGTTCTCAGATGCTACAGGACAGAATTATACTTGCTTTCCAGGTACTGCAGGCGCTGATTTCCCCTTAAATTGTATTTTGGCCACTCACCATGCCATCACTGTCCCAGCTGCCATTGGGGATCCCAGTGGCACCAGGAATCAGGTGGGTTCCCATTGTGTTCATCTGTCAGTGAGGACAACATGCCAAGAATGGATTAAACCTCGACACCAGAGACCTCAGGAGCTCTGGTACCAGCCTGTGTCCCTCAACTAATCCTATTCTCTATTAATTTGTTATCCCATTAACACCTTGCACATTTCTTTCTCTCACCGCTGTGCTATCCTGAGAGACTTCTGGGGACCTTGTAATACGGTATTCTGTTGTTAAGAGTGTAAGCCAGCAAACTCTTCTCATCTTAGCCTAGAAATCCCTTGATAGAAAGAAAGAAAACGGCTGCTTTGTTTCTTTCAATCAATACTATCCATTAAGATCTGTGTCTAACAGCTCCCAGTCCAAGTGAATAACCGAATGAGCTACCTCCTGCTCTCTTAAACCTTTGGAAACAGTAAATGCTCTTCTAAAAAAGAACAATTTGATATCACAGCCCTGTCTGGACCAGGTAGGGGGGCAGCTTTCTTCTCTGATGTCTGAAAACAAAATTGCTTGTGATTTTCATAGAGAGCAATGGAGGGCAGAGGGAAACGTGCCTCTCCCCCAAGAAGGGCTCAGCTAAAGCCTCACAGCTAAAAACCCTTCTTCTCATTCCTATCTTCAACCTGTCTGTGTCCAGCTTATACACAGTTGTCCTTGTGCCTATCGATACAGGTGCAATCACTATTATTGCAATCAAAAGTAATAGGGAAATTCGTGCCCTTATTCTCTTGGGAACCCCCAAACAAATTTTCTGCTTTAAGCAGGGCACCTGACAGCAAAAGACCAGGTGTTAAGTCTGGGGTGGCAAACCCTGCCCTGAAACCACACATGTAGCCCTCAAATAGGCAAGTGAAGGGATTCTTGGTAGATGTAGGCAAATCTCATGCATTACACAGACAGCTACGATAGAATATTTATCCCTATCAACATTTCAGAGAGAAACTCCGGCTTAGAAGAGGCTAAGAGGGTGATGGCAGAAATGAAGAGGCCGTCTGAGAAGTGCTTGGTGCCCGGAGAAATGTATTCACTGCGCGGTGCCTGCTGCAGTGCTTTGCAAAGCATGCGGAGCTATGAGATGGTTTTCCCTCCCCGCCTGCCGTCCCACGGAGCGTGCCGCCGAGTGAACAGTAACTGAGTGTGCGGGGGGAGTGTGATCCGTGTTCCTTATTGATTGGGAGGTTCATCGGTTAGCACCAGCCTGATCAATACTTTATTATTCCAGCCATCGATTCTTGCTTTGTTTGTGAACTTTACCCAATTGATATACATTAAAAAGTTTAGCAGCATTGATAAGGTTTAAATCACGAGCTCAACAGAGAAGAAAAAGAAGCCGCTTGTAGCACAGGGCTCCTGGCATTGCAATATCTCAGGTGCAGGTGGATGCTGCTTGGATAACCTGGGGTGTTATTCTCTCCAGGCTGGACAGGCTAACGACCTCTTGGGCACATAAAGCCTAATTAGAGATAGATCCTGCATTGGAATAAGGTGAACAGGTTCAGGAGGAATTGCTGGGGTGAACAACAGTCAAGAGGCTGCTGCTCCCTGATCATTTCACTGTGGGCCTCTCCTGGCTATAGGGTGCTGTTTGTGGGGTGGTGGGAGTGGGCATTGCTCTCCTAAAAATGTGATTTTGGGCCTCCTCTCAGGCTACCGGAGATCCCATGGGTTGGGGGAGGGATGCTGGTGCCCTTTGAGGAGCCATTTGCTAGTCCAGACTCACTTATGACACCCTGGCATAGTTCTCCTACCCGAGTCCAAACCATCCTCAGCCCAGGGTGATCCTGACTGGTGCAGTCTGACATGAGGAGCAAGAAGTCTCCTGACAAGCCAGGACCAAAATTCTCTGTAGTTAAGTCCTGAACCTGCACAGTGTCCTCGGAAAGAGATAAAGGAGCTGCTTTGCCTCCATGAGCGGGACCATACTCCTCAGCCCAATGTTCCCCTGGCAGAAGAAAACTTTTGGAAAAGATGTAGATCTGAAACAAAATCCAGTAGTTTGCCCTATGGCCAAATGAAAAAGGGCCATACACAAGGAATTTCAGTGTTGCAAGACAGGAAGTCCCCATGCCCAGCCCAGGGAGATGAAACCAAAGTGCTGCTTGGGTTGTACATGGTGCATTTTCTCTTGCTGGTTGTCCCTTGACTCCAGTGAAGAGTCACATACCCCTTCCATACCCCTGTTTCTGGCTTCAAAGGAAGGGCAATATGCCCATCTTGTCCTCAGAGAGTGGCATCCCAAAACACATTTGACCTGGGCTCTTGTTAAATCCCAGCCTGTGCCATCCTCCAGTGCAGTGCATCCTTTGGACCAACTCTTTACCTTCTTTTGCTGATGGTTATTGAGGCAGGAGTATAAAATACCATGTAGCTTTAGGAAAAATAAAACACACAAATATATATATATATATATATATTAGCGAAAGCATCCTGATTAAAACTGATTTTATAGCAGGATGCGAGCTGCAGCTGAAGTCAGCATCTGATGTGCTGGCCCCTGCTCTCACTGAACTACTTGTATATTATTCACAGCTGTAAATTGCTTTGAGATTTCTGGATGACATTAGAGTGGATAAAACCCTACTTCTCTGCATTCCGCTTAAACATCCCCATGTAAAATCTATTAACGTTCAGAGGGATGCATGGGGATGAAAGGCAGGGGGAAAAAAACCCCACAACATCGCTAAGAGTATGCACTGCCCCAAGCTTCACGCAATTTTACCTGAAAATGAAGCTTTTGTCAGTGTCTTTTCTCCATGGGGCTTTTCCATTCCCTGATGTAATCTGAACATTTTACTATTTGTGTCATTACTGAACAAAAGGGTGAAAATGTGATTTTTTTTTTTTAATTAAAGGGCTTTCCCCCCTGCATGGAAACAGTAAAAGAATATCAAATTATGGCCTGACAAGGTACACTTCTGAAAGAGAATCACCAGAATACAGCAGATCTATATCTTATCTCTCTATGAAATTGCCTGTCTATGTGGGAGCATTGTAACAGATTTCAGCTGGGCAGAAATTCGTAGCTTTGCCGGCTCTAAATAGGAAGCTTATTGGAGCCTAAATTGCAAGTGAACTATGCACGAACCAATTTCAATACTAATGAGCTCTTAGCCACACACTTGCAGCAAGAGGCTGGGGCTGAGATTGCATGGGGATATTCTTCCCTTTGTGCAAGCCCCAAAATTGCATTGGCCTTTGCCTGGAAGTGGGACAGGGATGAAGGGAGATGTGGTGGTTCTTCTCACCATGGTTGGAGTCCTTCTTGGCCAACATGAGATGCAGGGGGTGGGAACCGGGTGACAAAGGGTGGCCCAAGGTGGACAAGCTGCTGCTTCTGCCTCCTCCCCATGAAGAATCAGAATCATTTTGGTTGGAAGAGACCATTAAGATCATCAAGTCCAATCACAGGTCGTTGAGTCCAACCGTAGATCATCGAGTCCAACCATAGACCGAGTCCAACAATGGACCATAGAGTCCAACCATAAATCATCGAGTCCAACCATAAATTGAGTCCAACCATAGACCATAGAGTCCAACCATAGATCATCAAGTCCAACCATAGATCAAGTCCAACCATAGACCGTAGAGTCCAACCATAGATCATTGAGTCCAACCATGAGCAACAGATCATGCTTTTTCATGCCTTTTTCTTGTCCTTGTTTATAAGAAATGCTTAGTTTTCAACAGAAGTGAAGGGAGTTACTGTTCTGGTTGAAAACTCACTTTTCTCACCAAAGCTAGTTTTGACAGCTTGGTTTTTTTCTTCTGCCCAGACTTTATGGAGGATCCTCAAAGGCTCAAACACCCATCTGAGGAGTGTGACTGCCTAAGGGTGCTGCTTTTATTATATATGAAATAAACACTTCCTCCTGTCTCCTTCAGCCTGAAGTCTTTTCCTATTTTTAATTAGTAGGTTTTGGTTTTATTTTGCTTTCATGATGTATCTTTTGAGTAATTTGTTCAGATAGGGAATATTTTTAATAAATATTTTTTGAAATGATGGTTGGATTACTTGCTCTAGTGTTCATAAATAGGTGTTCTCGATAATAAGGCTGCATATATGGTTTAACAGAGAGAGCTGTTGATTTATGATAACATTAAGCATGTACGTGAACTTACATTTGAGCCTGATAAATACGATCCTTTAATACGCACATGCATCATTTTTATGTTTCTTTTACAAAGAGGCTTTGAATTGTGTTCATATTGTAAAATTACACCAAAAAGAATGCCTGCAGTCTGCATGGAAGCGAAGGCTGTTGAGGGGTAATGAAATATGCATTTTCTGGTATACTGTGTGCAGGTTTGCTATGGGAGCAGTATAAAATTTATGATATCCTGAGCTATTCGTTTTCATGGGTTTTGAGAACTTGGGCCTTGTAAATGCCGTTACCGATAACTGTTGAAGCAGTTGTTCGTTTGCAGCTTTAACTGTTTTTTTTAATGAGCGGGTTTTATTGTTATTGTAATTAGTAAAGTGGCCGTTTTCTGATTTTGTGCTGTTTTTCCTCCACATTTTCAGCCCAGTTTCTTAAGGCAGGGAGGTTGGCAAGCTGTCCTGTAACCCTTTCTGAACTGTGAATTATTTCAGGCAACATTTGGCTGTGCAGCTGATGTCTCCAAGATAATTAAGTTCCTGCAAGCCTTGTGAAAATTGCCAGCTGAGTAGAGGAGAGGTGAGACTTCAACCATTGCCACCAGTAAGGGGAAGGGTGGCAGGATTCAGCCATTGGGTTTGGGAGCAGCTGGATTTCTAACAAAAGTATTTAAGACATAATAAACATGAAGTTTTCTCCCCTCAACTCATGGCAGAGTGGCAAATATCATTGACTGGGAGAAGCGTGTTTTGGTATATGGGAAGGTGGCTGTTAAATACAATCAGATGCTTCAAGTGCAGTCATTCTCTGCCCACCCATCGCTTCCCTCTGAAACATCACTTGTGCTTTTGATATCCTCTACTTTTCTGTTTTTTTCCTTGTTTCTTTGCTTTCTTCTCTTTCTTTCCATTTTGTTCAGCCCAGCAATGTGCAGTCCCTCCTCCCATCCTGCTTCTCTCTCTCTCTCTGCATCTCCTCCTTTAATCTACCAAGAGTATTTGCTGGGGCATGCAAAGCATCATCCTGATTTGGAGTTGATGCTTCCAGGCAGTTGATGAAGATGCTTCACATCCCAGCGTCATCGTTTCACGCTCTCTGCAAACTCAGGCAGGAATAGCTGCTGCCTACAGGTGGGCATGGACCTATGGGTGATGGTTGGAAAAGCCAAACACAAGCTTGCAGCCTGCAAAGGTTGCCCACGCCATCACTTGTTCTGGGTACAGCTCATGGGATAAACATCCAACTAAATGCCTTTTTTTTTTATTTTAATGGCATGTTAAAATGGGGAGTTGGTGGGATCACTGAATTGTGAACCCAAGAGGGGAGGCCTTGGCAAGGTGAACCTCTTCCAGCCTCAACCTCTTCACTCAAAAAAGGAGCAAATGGTTTGTTTTACCTTCCCCACCTTGAGTCAGGACCCAGACAGACACAAGGGCTCAATGTGCAGAGCTGAGCCTCCCTGAGGAGACATTAAGAAGCCTGTTGACATGGTCTAATACTTCAAACCATCAACTTCATAAGCCCTCAGAGTTTTCATGGGGAAAGGAGAGGATAATGAGCTGCACAAGCACCAGAAGGAGCAGCAGCAGGAGGGAGAGGAGGTTTCTCCAGGTGCAGGGAGGTGGGCAGACCCATAACTCTGTGATTTCCATTAACTTTTTCAGTGGATGCAGGAAGATGCTTTCTCACTCAAGCGAAGCCCCTCCTAGCAAGTCAGGACATGAGTAACGCACTTGATGCCATGCCACATAAAACACACGAAAAAGGGGATAAATACCAAGAGGTAAAAATACTGTTTCCCAAGTCAGACCTTTGCTGCTGAACAGGAAATAAAGCATTTGTGACTGCAAAGCCCTTCAGTGGAGAAGAGCATCCTGGTGGCACCACGGAGCTGGATGCAGGTGGATGGTCAGACCTGGAGAGCTCGGAACCGAAAAGATCATCAGGAAGAAGCTGGGATGGGAGAGGCGCGATGAGAAGCCAGACGCACCGGGATTTTACAAGCTTTTCTTCCTAAAAACCAACAAAACCTTAAAAAAAAAAAAAAAAAAGCTGCATGGTTTTCCTGTTTTTTCAGGTTGATATGAACGTGCTCTTCTTAATGTCATGAACCACTCTTGTGCTTTCTGACCATCCATCAATCAGCGACCACTTGGTTTATCCCATCAAGGGTCTGTCAGGGACCATCCAAGGCTTTGTAATGAGGCAAAAACACCCGACATAGTCATCTTCATAATGCATTTGGAAAAAAGCTCAAAGTATTATGACTTTATCTGCAATGAAGGAAACAGTACCGTTTTTTAACAGTTGCAGCTATGAATTTGCACAAACTGCCTGCAAGCTTACTTACCTAAACATAAATTTCCTCAAACTTTCATCAGATATGATGGGTCTTTTTAAAAAACTTTGTATTAGTGATTCATAAGACACTTTTGTACAGTTGCAATAGTGAAAATAATGTGTTATTAGTTTGAAGGAACATTAAACAACTTCCTCAGCCAACTTCTACACCAGCTTCACACATGCTGTGGGTCCTCTGCATCCATGTAGCTCAAGCTCGCTGTCATCATCTGGCTGGATGTATCATTGGGGCTGATTTTGATGGTTTTGTGTGAGAAAAAACACCCTTAATGGATGATTGATCCCCTTGTAAGACAAAGAGACCTCAGGCAGCTGAGAAATCACTCAACACAAGTCTTACAACTCCAAGGTGCCTCAACCTCCAACCAAAACAAAATATTCCTACCAGTACCAAGGGTTTATGAACATGTCTCCCCAAAAGCCCCATTTGCAGAGGCCCATGGAGAAGCCCAGGGCAGGTTTTTGACAAGGCAGAATGGAAAATAAATCATTTCCATGTAGTCTGGTGCTGGTTGGATGATGAAAAAGCTTTTCTGGCCATCCTGGAGGAAGGATGCCCAGGAATGGTGCCCATTGTGCTCTCTCAGACTCCAGTTATGCCTGTGTTTCTTGGCAGAAGCACAGTTGTCTGGTCTTCTTCTCCACTATAATCCCCTCTTTCATTTTTTGAATTATTCCCAAGTGGTACAATTGGGGAATATCCTCCTCTCAAGGGGTATCAGCTGTACGCATTGGCCTTGACTTGGTTTTGTTATGCTGCTCCAGGCAACGTGGAAGAACCTGTGAAATGCAACAGTAAGTGCACTTTTCAGATCTTTTTCAGAAGTGTATCCTTCTAAAATTTTTTATTTTACTTTATTATTTTTTTTTTTTAACCAAGCACTGGGTTCCAGCTCCCAAAATATACCACGGCTTGTCGTTTGAAGAGGGCTTTGGAAATGAATGGAGCACTGATCACAATTAGTACAAAGTAATTTAAAATTATTTGAAGGGCTTTCATAACATGAAGTGTTCCAGTAATTTGTAATTACTTAATGTTTCACCTGCTCTGAATCCCATTTACTTCCCAAATCAAGCCCTTGAAGGGCTTTGAAGTGGCACATTTCAAAATGAACAGGGTAACCTGGAGTAGCTGCTAATTCTAGAAGCACTTCTGGTGCTCCTGCATAAGGAGGGGTTTTTTTTGGATGCAATCCCCAAATGGTCACTTAAAGATCATCTCCCAAGGTGGGTGGGAAAGGCTTAGGTAAGGCATGGGATGTCAGAATGTGAGCAGGTTGGGCATGCCATCACATGGTTGCTGTGGGGACACCAGCAAGTATGGGAAACATGTCCTGCAGACCACCTCCAAAGGAGGTGATATGAGTTGAACCTGCGAAAAGTGATGGAAAACCACCAAAAAAGGAACAGAAATGTCCAAGTGGTGACTTGTCAGAGCAATGTGAACACAGCCACATGGTGTGGGGACATTAATCCTGTGGTGTTCTCACATTCACCACCATCAGGAGCAGGATCTGTAGGATGGATGGGCAAATGTCTGGTTGACTCTTTGGTCAGAGCAACTCCAGCAGGTGACAGTCAAAGCCAAACTCCATGAACTGGCCTCAGAAGTGTGTCTTGCATGTTTGGAAAATCTCTTTGCTGATTCCTTCTCCTGTTTCTGCCTGTCTCCAGAGCGCAGGAGAGCGGGGCTCGTACAGAGAGATTATCTTGAAGAGTTTTCGCTAATTTTGAGCATAATCAACATGTGAAGCCCACTTAAGGCTGTCAATTGTTACACAGTGGTGCTTTATAGACGAAGAACATCCTCATGTAGCACAGCACGGGTCCTCCCTGCTGCACACAAGCAGACCCTCGGGAGCACCCAATTTTAACCTTCTCCTTTAGAGCTGGCCTAAAGCCAGCAGAAAAACCTGGCTGGAGTCAGCAGCAAACCTTCAATCTCAGAACATGGAGGACAAACAAATGATTATCAGCAGAGAGGAAGAGTAATCGTAGACTCACTGTACCAGCCAGCTCTGAAACATCTCCAGGGAATGGAGGATATTACATTGGGTTGAGTGCAGCCTTCATGGAAGACATTGCTTGCAAAGTGTTTGTGCAGAAATACTCTTGGCAACACATCTGACAAAAGAAAACTGGGTGTTTTTTCTCCATGATCTGTTACAGGAAGAACAAAAGATGAAGGTGACAACCTGTGCACAACTGTCCATCAGCTGCAAGGGGAACGCATGGTCAGCAAACACCTGCGAGGGCTCAACCCAAATGGCCACAGCTGATGTCAATGAAGATGTTCTGCATCACCTGCCTCTGGTAATCAATGCTAAATTACTTTTACTGGATGTCTGTACTCCTAAAAGTGCTTCCTTCTGCCTTGAAGGTAAAAGGTACCTTTGAATAAGAAGAAAAAGAGGGTGGAAAGGTCCTGCAAGGGGCTTGTAATGAAGGAACTGAATCTCAGAGACCAGTAGCCCTGAGAGTGTTAATGATGGGGCTCATTAGCAACCCTGAGCAGCCAATTGGGAAGGGCTAATATAAAAATTGACAGAGAAGAGCAGCTCTGGAAGTTGTGGGTAATGGTGGGATGGGAGTAAAGGGCTCTGGTATTGATTTCAACTCTTGGGAAATGTCTTTTTTTTTTTAGTGTGAGGAGGTGTCCAGGACCCACATCTATTGGAGGGGAAGCATCTCTCCAAGCTGGAGGTTCACCTCCCCGTGTGGTGGTGCAAGCAGTAGGTACAGAGACAGCTCCATCATGAGAAATCCATTGCTCCTGCACAAGCACCAAGAGCAAAACTTCCCCAGGAGAGTTAGCACCACTGGAAAATAACACAGTGACAAATAAGAGGGAGAAAAGCTCTTAAAATCTTTGGGAAAAGGGAGAAAATTAGGGGAAGAGGATGGCTGTGCAGCAGCTTCTGTCAAAAAATGGTTTAGCAGACAGGCATGAGGAGAAAGCCATAAAGGGACTAAATGAACATGTGCTGAAAACTTTATATGGGATATATGAATATTACAGCTTGTTATCGTGCTTTGTTTTTGCTGAAGTTAAAAAAAGCTCTTCAGCTTCAAAGTGTCTTCTGAGCAGAACTTCTTGCATTGCAAATTATTCTTAGTGAAACCTTACATCAAAGAAAGGATCTGTGCTTGCATCTTGAACAGGACAGAAAAAAATACCCCTAAAAGATTTTCCAGCTAGAAATAGAGGGAATTAATGTCTTCTGGTGGGCTCCACGTTCTCGTGTTCCTCAAGCTTGTCTGGACTCAGGGTTCAAAGAGGAGCTCAGAGGAGTCCTGTATTTCCTCCATTCTTTGCTGGGGAAAATGTGCTTGTTCCAGCTTCAAAGTGTGACTGGTCCTTTAGAAGATTTGGGTTGAGAAATGACACTTCTGGGAACACTCTGCTACGGACTACTTGTACTTATTAGATATTTTTAGGACTCCAGGAGAGCAAATTTGTTCTGAATACATGTGGGTGTAAGAGTCAACCCAGTGCTGCTTGGGGCAGAAGGTGTCTGGGCTTTTGATGGCATCGTGCAAAGATGTCACCGTGGGGCTGGGCTGCACCAGGGACATGGAACTTCTCTTCATGGTGAGGCTATGCGTTTTGCATCACAGTCCCTTGAGCTGGTCCTGCTGATGCCTAGTCCTTGTCAGGTTTTTGAGAAGGGGGACGTGATGTTGCACTTATTCCTGCTGAGCCCTGGTGGTTATTTCAGTGTTCCTCAGTGAAGACACAGGGGTGTGAAGTGGAGAGTGTCCAGAGCAAAGGGCTCCTCATTCTCCTTTCCCTCAACAAGAATAACATCCAGCAGAGAAACATTAATGCTTTATACTGGCCTGAATTTCGTGTGCAGCGCATTGCCTCTGGGTGGTATTTGGACTCACTTTCTAGCTTTCTGGGAAGGAGCTGGCTTCAGTCATGTTTTATTAACTATAGGCTTTGACACCGTTGCCTCCATGGCCTCCTGGAGAGCCTTCAACAAGCTCCTGAGCCTCTCATGAAGTGCAGTTTGGTTGGAAAGCCAAAGAGCTGGTGCCCCTGTGGACACATATGTGCTCCCAGGCCGTGTTGGCATGAGGAAAGGTGAAGTTCTCGCCAAGCAAACCCAATCGATCGAATAAACAAGGAAACGGGTCTGCAAACCTGCCGAGCAGCTCAGCAAACACGGCGCAACCCAGGGCTGGGCTGGCTCCTCCAGCCCCAGCAAACACGCGGCCAGAGCAAAACACCTCCCCTTGTTTCCAGAGCAAATGCGAAGGATTTAATGAGTGTGACAAGAGAGGGCAAATATTTACACTGATGGGCTCCAGTAGGCAAACAAACCAGGCTTTTAACAAATGAGGCAAACGTTATGCACAGGCTGTAATGCGAAGGGAAGTTTGTATTTTGGGTCTGGGTCTCCAAAGTTGCTCCATTCCTTCGACAAACTTCTGCAAACTGCCTTGTCAAAGAGCATCGGAGGCAAGGACATTTAATTAAGTCTGCAAACACACACGGTATTAGCAATCCTAAATTGGGGTTGAGAAAGAAGTGGGTTCTCATTAGATCTGCAGTCACATTAGATTAATTTTTGCCTCTTTGGCAAGCTGAGACCAACTTTCCCCTTCTCGTGCACATTCCAGCGGCAGCCCTGTGCCCTCCAGCGCGCAGTAACCACCCCTCCGATCAGCCTTTCGTGACAAATGACCGCTGTTGAAATGCTAAAACTCCCTGCAAAGCTGCAAGTAAACACAACATTGATCTTTTTATAGGCTCTGCAGGTTCAACTGGAGAAAATGAGGGTTGCTGCTGGTGCAGGGGCTCAGAGTGTCTCACCCAGCTGAAGCTGTTGCGGTTGCAGAGACAAATCTGTGCTGCTGATGGAAGGATGCAGAGCTGCTCTGGAGCTGCCGTAGCTTCCCTATCTGCAGCAAAACATCCCCGGTGGTGGCACGAAAGCCTGTGAAATAAATCATCTTTCCTCTTTGCTCCTGGTGCGAGGCAGATGCTCTGGCAATTAAGGAACAGGCATCTCAGAAGATCATCCGCTAGGCTGGGACATGGGCTCACGCTGAACTGAAGGTGGGAACGGGCTCTAAAAGAAACAGCGGTTCTCCTGGCAGTTTGCAAAAACATCCATCTACAGCCCAGTACAGCTGCCCTGATGTAGCAGCTTTGCTTCTGATGGGTAGGGATGAGGCAGCTTGTGTCCCTGGGACTCTGCAGGTGCCAGGCAGGTCAGTGTGATGCCTCCAGACGTTCATTCTTGGGGCTGCCACCCCTGAGAGCCTCTTTGCAGTAGCACAGTGGTGGTGGCTGCCTTGGCGTTTGGGGTTGTCCTCAGCAATGGGGACTCAGGGTTATCTCTTTGCCTGGCAGGTGACAGGTTTTCCTGTCACTGCAGAGGTTTGGGGATCTTAAATCCCATCAAAGAGTCATAGAATAGACTCATAGAATCATTTTAGTTGGAAAAGACCCTCAAGATCACCGAGTCCAAGCGTTCCCCCACCCCTGGCACTGCCCCATATCCTGAGAACCTCATGTCCGTCTGTCCAACCCTCCAGGGATGGTGACTCCAGCACTGCCCTGGGCAGCCTGTTCCAATGCCCCACAGCCCTTTGGGGAAGAAATTGTTCCCCACATCCAACCCCAACCTCCCCTGGCGCAACTTGAGGCCGTTTCCTCTGCTCCTGGCACTTGTTCCTGGGGAGAAGAGACCAACACCTGCCACGCTACAAAGCCCACAGGCTCTGGGCTATCTGCAGGACAGCTAATGAAGCTAACAAAGCTAATGAAGCTAACAAAGCTAGCAAAGCTTTCCTGCCTTGGAAGAACACATCATATCTGGGAAGCCCAAGAAGTCCAGAGTGGACAGGCAGTGATTTGTTGTTAGATTTTGGGGTCAAGCCTCAGCTAAGTAGCAATTTAATCAAGTGACCAGTCTCAGACTGTCCAGGGTCTGCCCAGCTGGGGGATTTTCCCCTCTGTGTCCCCAACCCAGTGGGTCCCCTCAGCATCACCACCAGCAGCCCAGGACTGCAACTATTGATTAGCAGGCACTGCAAGCTCATTTAAACAGATGGGCTTTTAGGAGTGAATTAGAGGAAGTGTGCAACTAGAAAAGCATGAAAAATGTATATGATTCCTCCAGCTAATCATGGCAATAATGCATGTTCAGTGACAAGGCTTTCTTCACGTAAAGAGCAACTCCCATTTATCCAATTTATCCATTTATCTGGAAAGCAGATATCATGGTAAACAACAAGTCAGAGGCAAGTCCACAGCTATAAATCAGTGGTTTTTTTTCCGAAGAGTAAGTAGAAGGACATGCTTCGGCGTAACAGCTTTGCACCTCAAGTAGAAATTACTCAATTCTGAAATCTGAAAGGACACTAGCAGACCTTGCGGCTAGCGGGCGCTGGATTTTAGTGAGGTTTCTTCTTCATTTACCATGCCAGCACCAGAATCTGAGTTAAAAATATTATCCTTGCTTTGCTTTAGCGACGATCTGTACTCCAGCTGAGCAACCCCAGTGCTTATAGGAAATGACAGTATATTCTTATTACTTCTCATGATATCCCTCACAATCGAATCGCTTCTCATTCTCCTCTCTAGGCTAAATGACTTCAGTGCTTGCGATGCCTCTCTGCATCATATTGTTCTGGTTAATTATTTTTTTCTCGCTGCCAAAAAGCTAACAAAGAGAAAGGGAGCAAGTGAGTGGAAAAGAGAACAAATTTACATGGTTCTTTGTATGAAAGGTGCCCAGTGTGCTTTAACATCTCTAGGTTCAGTAGCGAAAAGGAATTTCTGCTTGTAATTAAATGCTTAAATAGAGTCTGCACCCAAGTTTGCCTTCCGTAAATGGGAAAGCAATTAATGGCTTGCTTCAGTGCTATTTGTCTCCTTCTTCTTGCTATTTGTCTCCTTCTCCTTGACCCTCTCCACCAGCAAGAAGGGTCTTGTCCCACACAGGAGGGCACCTTGAATGTGTCTGCATCATGGAGCTGGGACAACACAATTGTTTAAAGCACCTTGGGTTAGGGTCTAAACAGTGCATAATATATTTATTGAAGAGAACGGGTTAATGAAATAAAAGGTGAATGATCAACCAGAGAAAGCAAAGCCCAAAATTTCTTCTTGCAAGTCCACCTGACAGGAGAACAGTCTATTACAAGGAGGAAATGCCTGTTTGGGTCAAAAAGGTGCCTTTTTAGGAATATGGGTTTCAAGTCCCAGCCTCCTGGTGATCTATATTTGCAGTACCTATCATGTACTGAAAGATTCAGTAACAAGAGATGGCAAAGGGAGAACCAGGATAGGAGATAGAATAAAAAGCCCATTTGTTATTTCAGTAATGTGAGCAACATCTCGATAGATTGGTTTCCATTAGAAAGAGCAAAAAAAAATTCCTTCACTTCTTGTCTCTAATGGTGGTGTCCATTGCTGTTGATGGAGACAGACAACAATCTCCTTTCCTCAGCAGTTTTGATTACGAATTGTCTTCTGGAGGTAGAGTCCAATTTTTGTTAGAAATGTTTGCCTGTAAATGTCAGGCTGACCTGGGAGTTGTTCCTCCTGGCTTTCTTTTGGCTGCTTTTTGCTCAGAAAGCTGCATACAACTCACTGCACATTAATTACAGCCCCATACATCGTCCTCTCCCAGTTTTTTTTTGTACCGTAGACATGACGCTGCCATGTGTCAATGGACAGCCCACGTTTGCTGGTGGGCTTGCTTGCAGCCTTTGAGCCTCTCCAACCAAGCACATGAGAGCGTTTAGCAAGCTACGTTTCACGATAAAACGTGTTCCTGGGTAGCGTTTGCACATAAGCTTGTCATTGATGTTCCCAAAGCACCAGTTGTGCCAGATGTGCAATGGGGAAAGCGTCTGCTAACGCTCCAGCTTCCCCCCAGGATGCTGTTCTGGCCCCGGGAGGGGAGCAGCAGAGCATCTGTGTCAGCTCTGAGAATGTGTGACACCAAAATGCTTGGTGGCCTGTCTGGAAGACGTGCAGATCTGGGTCTCTGAGCACAGTAAAACCTTCACAATGATGAGAAAAGCTGCCTCCTCGGCTGGGTGACCTGCTGAGAGCTGACACAGCTGCAGCGAGTGGATTAGAGCAGCTTCCTGGGGAATGCGAGATTAGATATCACTCTACTTATAGCACATGTCTACATAGGAGAGAGAGCAAATAATTTCTTTAAATGCAACTTGCATGTGTATAAATGCAGTAGTTTCACCTGTGCTGAAGTTCTTATTAATGAACTCACTTGCTTCTAAACATCCTCTGCACCATGAACCTGAAAGCAATTTAAATATTCTGTGTAATACAGGCCCTAAAATTTCACCGTAGTGGATGTGCTAGCATTGAACATGAATTTGTGTGGCATACTAAAAGCTTTCCAGACAAAAGCCACCAATTTCTGTTGAGATCAGGCATTGTCCTTCTAGCAGCTGTACATGAAGACTGTTAGTGGTTGGATTTGATGATCTTGAAGATCTTCCCCGACCAGAATTATTCTATGATCACTAAACCTCCGAGCACAAGCTCAGTGGTGGGTCCCACTTCAGCACAAGGGTGATGAGCTAAAAGGACTTTTAGGGTAGAAATTGCTGGGGCAGTTGTGACCACGAAAAGCCACCAGTGAGGAGGGTCTTGTCCCACACGGGAGGGCACCTTGAACGTGCCTGCATCATGGAGCTGGGACAACACAATTGTTTAAAGCACCTTGGGTTAGGGTCATAATATATTTATTGAAGAGGATGGGTAAATCAAATAAAGAGTGAGTGATCAACCAGAGAAAGCAAAGCCCAGAATTTCAGAAGCATTAGGCAGCTGAAAGAGCCTCCTCTGCTAGCTGGGTGTCCAAGACATCACATCTCCCTGCAATTTGAGTGCAACTGATCATACCATGGCTCCAGCAGAGCCTGTTTGGGAACATCTGCAGACCAAGGGATGGAGTTCCTCACCCTGGACACCCAATGGGACCGCCTCTGAAATCTAAACATCCTGAGCCTGGTCATTTCCAGTATGGAAAAGTCTGTTGACCTCTAGAAAATATGAAGACGGTTTCCTAGGATGGGTAGGATGGGTCCCCTTGGAAGAGCTTCTCTCATGTCACCTTGGCGAGGGAAGGAGCATGGATAACTGCTTATTTCTCAGTGTTTCATTACTGCAATCACTCTTTAGGTCGTGCACAAGCGTGTGCATCTGAGTGTGCATGTGTGTGCTTGAGAAACCTTCAAGCAGTGGGTGGGAAGAGCATTTTCCAATGCAGACACCAACATTTGCTTTCCAGCTCATGAGAAACCAGAAGGTGATTTTTTTTCTTCCCTGCAGACCAATCCCTGCAGGGAAGGAGAAAAGAAAGATGGTTCTTGCATCTTCCTTCACCACTTTCCAGCTTCATCTCATCCCAACTCATGCTCTTTGGCATCCTCAGCTCCCGTCCTGTCCCGCCATCTCCTCCTCCCCATCCTTCCAGTCCTGCCCCACTGCTAAGCCTTCATCCTCCTGCCCTCTCTCTCTCCTTCCCATTTCTTTTCTCCTTTCATCAGAGCCCAGTTTCTGAGGGTCCATCTTCCAGTCACCAACAAACAGCTACAGGGATGGCATAAACTGGCCTTTTTCAGGAGCTATTGTCTTGGACTAAGTTCGGATGCATTTCCAAAAGGCCACCACTGGCCGCAGCTGCTCTGCCAAACAGCGTGGGCTTTTTTATGCCTAGAAACATCTCAAGGTTGAAACATGTTTAAATGTGAGAGGGGAAAAAAGAAGACTTTGTTGACTTCACTTTTCAAGGAAAGCTGAACCCTGCTGGGCACCCAGCCCAAAGAATTAAAGTTTCAGCCCAAAGAATTAAAATCTAGCAAAATTATAAGCAGGTTTGGGGTTTTTTGGTTTTGTTTCTGTTTGTTTTGTTTTGTTTTTTTTTGTAAAGGAGATATTGTCAAGAAGCTGTAAACAGATGTATTGGTTCTTGCTCAAAGAATGAGCAGTAATAATTGTGTACCATATATGTGCTCTCATCTGCCATCTCTCTCTCACCAAAAAAAAAAAGCATTTAAAATAATTTATTATGAAGATACATTCATAAACTACGAATTCTGAATTTATTTTTATCATATATTATTCATATAATGGCAACACCCTAAGTTTGCGCAGCACTGTGCAGAAAGAGAGGAAGATAAAGCCTCTGGCCCAAAGAGACTTAGAAATAAATGGAAATAAGGTTTGGATCTGTCTGTGTGTGTGTGTGTGTATAATTTTTAAGTATTACTGAAGAAACTGTGGGGGGAAAATTGAATTATACATCAGCTTATTCACCAATAGGAAAAAAAAATGGGCAAGTCTGCATGCTCTTGATAACATTTTAATAATTTACAAACTGAAATTTCACCCTGGAAGTGACTTTCATGAGAAGTAAGAAATCCTGTGACTGTAAACACAGCTGGAAGTGAGGAGAAAATCATGGCAAATCCTCCGCATGGTGTGGAGAAGAAGCAGGAGGAGATGGGAACGGCTCGTGTGGGCTGCACAAACGGGGACCCTCTTTGGGGACCTTGTTGGAGAGGACAGTAGCAATGGGGCAAATTGCGACTTAATTTGTGCTCCCTGCATTGCCTCGGAGAGGTTTCCCTGCGGTAAAGTCCCGGTGCACAGAGGTTTTATGCTTTATGGTAAAGCGTCACCGCCCTCGGCACAGCCAGAGCAACCAGCGCCCATGGAAATGCTGCCCAGGGTGTCCGTGCAAGCAGGATTTAATGCATCTTCAAGGTCGGACTGTCCCAAAACTGCTTGGGGAAGCCACAGCTGGAGAGGGACGAACAGCGGGAACCCCTCTGTCTGTCCCATGCTTGGTGCCTCATCTCCCACCGGCTGCAGCAGGGAGCAGGAGGTAGTGATTCAGAATTACTGACATCATAGAATCACAGAATCATTTTGGTTGGAAAAGACCCTCAAGCCCATCGAGCCCAACCATAACCCAACCCTGGCACTGCCCCATGTCCTGAGAACCTCATGTCCGTCTGTCCAACCCTCCAGGGATGGTGACTCCAGCACTGCCCTGGGCAGCCTGTTCCAATGCCCCACAGCCCTTTGGGGAAGAAATCGTTCCCCACATCCAACCTCAACCTCCCCTGGCGCAACTTGAGGCCGTTTCCTCTGCTCCTGGCGCTTGTTCCTGGGGAGCAGAGCCCGACCCCCCTGGCTCCAAGCTCCTTTCAGGCAGTTCAGAGATCAGAAGGTCTCCCCTCAGCTCCTGTTCTCCAGCTGAACCCCCCAGGTCCCTCAGCCGCTCCCATCACACTTGTGCTCCAGCCCCTCACCAGCTCCGTTCCCTTCTCTCCACTTGCTCCAGCACCTCAAGGTCTTTCTTGTCCTGAGGGGCCCAAAACTGCCCCCAGGATTCAAGGCCCAAGGGGAGTTTATTGATGGACACCATGAATGTAATGGTGTAGTATGTGTATGTGTAGTATGTGTAGTATGTAATGGTGTACACTTGTAGGGCTGTTCTCCACCTCACCCCATTCCAGACCTGCTGGGCACAAAGTTTGGGTTTTGGGAAGACCACAACACCAGGCCAGCCCTCCCCAGCCTGTGGTGCAGGGTCAGTGCCAAACCTCAAGTATCCTGGGTGGGCAGCGCTGGGACACAACCTCGCATACAAACTGCTGAAAGTGCCTTGAAACATGGGGGTCGTGGCTTTCCCGCATTGCTGAGAAATCTGATGTCAGCAGGGAAAAATGATGGCAAAAGTGCTAATCCTATCCTCTGGCTTTCCCGGGCCCTGCCTGCAGTTCTGCAGTTCCCCCAGGTACCAGGGGACTGGTGACAAGCCTGCATTAATCTCTCTGTGATTACCATCCACCACTTTTTTCTACTTCTCAAGCTGCTTTTGTGTGAATTTCTTTGCCCAGCACACACTGCAGGGCCTACATTTCCATTTGCCAGAGAACACAGGATTGCTGTGTTCATTGGAAATGGTGTGAAAAAGAAAAACATCCCTGCTACCCAGTCACCCTCGCTGCCTCTGGTTTTGTGTGGTTTCTACTTCTGTGATTATTTTGTTCCCTGAGAGAGCTCAGGAAGATTTCCAGATCATCTTAGGCAGAGAGGCCGGCAGGAAGGGGTGTCTGGGGACCCGCACAGGGTCTGAGGGATGTGGCAGCGGGAGGGTAGCAGGTTTGGAAGCCCGGCTGGTGGCACAGCCAGGGGATAGGGACACCAAAGGCACCGTCTTGCCTGACTATCTGCAAGAGGGCAGCCAGATCACCTGCATCTCTGAAAGGCACATCTCTGAAAGGTGTACCCATGAAAGGCACATCTACGAAAGGCACATCTCCAAAAGGCACATCTGCAAAAGATGCATCTCCAAAAGGTGTATCTCCAAAAGGCAGATCTCCAAAAGGTGCATCTCTGAAAGGTGTGTCTCCAAAAGGTGTATCTCCAAAAGGCGCATCTCCAAAAGGCGCATCTCCAAAAGGTGTGTCTCCAAAAGGTGTATTTCCACAAGGTGTATCTCCAAAAGCCGCACCTCCAAAAGGCACATCTCCAAAAGTTAAGTCTCCGAAAGGCACTTCTCCACCATTCCCTGCCGAGAGTGGACAGCGGGTGTTTCTCTTTCTCTTTGGAGAAGGCTTTGTTACAAAATGCCTCCTACAAAAGCCATCTTGGCAGCACAAGTCGGGAGCTGAGGTCTCTATTCAGATGTACAGAATGGATCTTTCTCCGCCAATAATACGGGAAGAGATGGCACTGAAATCCCCCTGTTCCCCATGCTTTGCACCTCCTCCAGCCTTGCTGAAGCATTTCCAGGCACGGGAGGCTGCACAGGTCTTTTGTCTAGTGAAACCTTTTGTCCCACACTTTGTCTTCCCAAGGAGGCTGTGGAAAAGCATCCCTGGGGAAGTACAGGCTCCCTGGGCAAGCTGCCTGCCCTGCCATGGGGGCTACTGGAGCCAGACAGCCAAACCCCAACAGAGTATTGAAAAAACAACAGGGACCAAATAATTTATTAGCGATAACATTATTAACAACTTCCCTTGGAGCGGTGATGCTGTTGGTATCTTTTCTTGCCCTGTGGAAGGGCTGTTGGCTGCATCCATGGGAGGTGGTGGCCTTGGGAGAGAGACAGGGGTGCCTCTTGCTCAGCCCCGCTGGGCAGGGGACATGCAGGATTTGGGCGCTGGAAGCCACTAGATGTCAGGGTTACTCCGTGACAGCTGTGACAGCCGCCAGATGTGGCATAGCTGGCTTGGCCTGGAGGAGAACAGGTCCCCTGTGTGCCCCTGGTTCAAGCCAGGGCCAAGAAAGTCACAGGAGCTGAAAGTCACACCAGGAATTAGGAGAAAACCCAGAAAAAAAGTGAGATGGAGACATTGTCCCCTTGCACACATGATGAGCAGACAATTCACCATCTGCCTCTCCAATGACAGACATGGTTTGATTTGTCCAGTGACCTTCTGACTACCGGTGTTGCAGGAATAACCACCCCAAATGGTCAAAAGCCTGTCCCCAGAGTCATGAGTGTCTTCAAAATTGTTTGCTCATGATTTTCCACCCAGAAACATGTGTTTATAGACAGGGTGGGTCTGGATTAGCTGCAGGATACGTGTTGAACTATCACCTGCATCCCCACTTCTGCATTGACTGTGGCTATGAGCACCATAACCCACCTGTCCTGCTCATCAGCTGGAAACATATTTTTGATCCACTATCACCCTCTGCTTAAAGACCTTAGCACTAAAACCTACTGTTTCTGGGGGGAAAAAGTGAGAAAACGTTCAGATTTTACCAAAAAAAAAAAACCAGGAAAAGTTCAGATTTCACAGGCCACAATGTTTTCTTTAGATTAAAAGTAAAGTAAAATACAGCGTGTAGAGAAAACCGCAAAGTCTTCTGCAAAATACCAGTTGTTTTATTACATCTATTGTAATATTGTAACCTGAGCTCCTCTCATAAATAAGGATTATAAAAACCCTCGTTATAATGTACTAGAAACTAAAGGAAGTTATTTCATTATAAACAGGAAGATGCAGCAGTGGCGGCTTAAATGACTGAGGCTTTTTTTCCCTGTGGGAGTATTAATATATTCACTGGCTTGGAGTCAAAGAGCGGATACCGGGACGTCTGGGCTTTGGTAGATCAGATGCTCAGCAAGTTCCTGACTTTGCTTCTGACACCGTTTAGGACTCAGATACTTTAGAAAGTGGATCAAGACCCTTGGTCTTTAGATATTTTCCTGCCCCACCATCCTGATCTCTGGAAGAGAGTGACAAACTGGAGATGAGCAGCTTCATATCACTTCCAAAACATTTTTGGCCATAGCTATAATAACTGTGGGCTTCTGAATAGCCATTTAATGCCCGAGATTTTTTCACCTTGCAATATTCTCGGGCTGAATGACTTTCTGTGGTGAGAAGTCCCACAAACTAATTATGCTGTATATGAAAATATATTTTCCTTTATCAGCCTGATTTTTCCAGCTTTATGGGAACGCAGGTTTTTTATTAGGAAAAAATAACTCGATGGCTTTTTGTAGTTATAGCTTCTAAGATCACCTTCTCACTGAAAGAATCAACAATTAAAGTTGGCTCTGAGTTACATCACTACTTAGTCATGATAGATATGCAATTTCATAGTCTTCATTATAGAAAACAGGCACCAAAGTACATCAATAAACTATATAATGTGAAGGAATACTGATAAAAGCATGCTATTAGATTCATTAGTGCTAATCAGAAGGAAAGCATCTATGGTTACTCATTGATAATACTCAGTTAAAAAAGCGATTTCTTAGGGCGAATGATTTTCAGTGATATGGGGTGACTGAAAAGAGTCTAAAAGCAAATGTCAAGGAAAGGAAAAAAACCCTTAGATGAGATCATACAATTAACACTTTTATTCCAGGTAAGGGCAAGGGAGAGAAGATAATGGCAGCATCGCCTGGTGCATCTGGTTAAGAGGAAGATGCGGAATTGGGGGATGAAGACAGAGATGGAGGAGAGAATGGGACCTCCTGGCATATGGAGAAAGGAGGTGGTCAGGAGGACCACTCCAGCTCTGTAGGTTGGACTGTGGATGTGATGAGAAGGTTTCTTCGGATAGGATCCGACTCAACAACTTCATTGCTGGTTTAGATGTGGTTACGTCTAGTGAACTGGTCATAGAAAAGAACTGGGGTGACTGACCATGAGAAGGTCATCGGAAATTGGAGGGGAAGGAAGTGAAGGCAGATCTCTCTCAAATTAACAAGGGCAAGTGTGAGGAAATCCAGGAAACTTGATGGAAAACTTTGGGGCCTGAAAGTTGGGATGTAGTCTGGAAGTTGTCTGGCACGTAAGGGGGAAAATACATGCAAAAAACTCCAGATATGACCGGATGATTAACTGTCTCCAAAAACATATTAGCAGTAAGTTGAGAACCTGCAGAAAGGATAGAAAAAAGACAGATCATCACAGAGAGATGTGACATAGAGGTCAGGAAACGCAGAGAGAAAATGAAAATTGAGAAATTCAAACTTAACTGGAACTTACAAAATATATTAAAGCCTCTAACAAAAGGCTGTCTCTAGAGCCTCGGTTCTTCCTTGTTCTTTTCTTGTGTGGCTAGAGATTGCAGTTAATCTAGGTAGGACCAAAATGAAAATGAATGTGTTTCTAGGGATTATGCTGAAGGCTGAAATGAAGGCAGAGCAGAACTGCAGGAACAGAAATGGGCTGGATGCTGAACGAAAACCTCGGTGCACCTAGACTGGTGGGATGGGGGTGGGAGAGGGGACTGAGACAGCAGGAATGGTCCCCATCGCGAATCCTGAGGTCCTTCCCGTGGTTTTGCAGGTCTCCTGACAAGGGATGGATGTCCAGCTGGTGGGGTATCATCCAACCAAAGAGCAAAGGCAACGTCCACGTGTGTGAAAGAGAAAAGCAGCAACTACAGGTGTGATACTGAGTGCAGTGGTGTGCAGGACTGTAGAAGGTTTTTAAGAAATGTGGAAAATCAGGGGAAAACAGAACATGGGCCTGCTCAAGCTAGAATGCCTTCTAAGTAGATCAGAGCAAGCTAGGTGCTGGTAGAACCACATGGTGATTGCTGATGGGGAAGGGGATGCCTACAAGACCCATGAGCTAGATGATATGGCAGCAATCATAGATTCATGAAATAATTTTTGCTAGAAGAAACCCTCCAGATCATCGAGTCCAAGCGTTCCCCCACCCCTGGCACTGCCCCATGTCCTGAGAACCGCATCTCCGTCTGTCCAACCCTCCAGGGATGGTGACTCCAGCACTGCCCTGGGCAGCCTGTTCCAATACCCAACAGCCCTTTGGGGAAGAAATTGTTCCTTTATTTCTAGCACCTCATAAAGACAGAAAGGGTCTTTTCCTTCAGTTTTGACTCTACCACGGCTCCTGGCAGGGGTGCAGGTTCTGGTACAATGCTCAGCTCTGCCATCTCGCCTGGTTGCCCTTTGACGAGTCCCTTTGTAGCTCTGTTTCCCCATCGCGCTGATCACAGATCGGCATCACCTTGCTCTGCGTGTTTGTGTCTCATCTGGCATCATTGTGGTTTGATCTTGAAGCCTGCTGGTCTAATCGTGATGAGAAAGACAGATGTTGGCAGAGGCAAAGCCTCTGATCAAAAAGCATACAGAATTTAGCTAGACTGCAGGATTTTTTCCTGTGGTATGGACAAATATTGACTGGGGCCGGTTCCAACAGCCTCCTTTCTTAATAGATGCTCTAACATTGAACACGAGCAGTGACAAACTGGTGCAATTACTCACCATGTTACTAATCACACCATTTCCCTCCCCCCGTTATTGATTTTGGAAACACTGTTTGAAAAGAAAAAAAGAAAAAAACCCTTCATTGCCTGTAATACCTAAATGGAAATTTAATCCTTCTTCCATCTACCATTCCCTCTTTGCATTTATTTTCAAGACACATTTTGATTGTTTTGTTTACTGCTTACTGTGTTTATGATTATTTTAATAGAAAGTGTTATGCGATACATTTTGTATGAAGGTCACTGCTTAGATATTCTCTGTAGATGCTTTATTCGAGCAGTGCTGATTCGTAATGCATTCATGCCAGCCTCTTGCAGGGGGTTCTCTCCATTTCCAGACGGGGGTCCTGTGGCAACATGCTGCATAAATAACATTATCTGCTGTGGTATTTAGCACTCGCTGCAAATAGTGCAAAGGCCACTGTGAGGTTGCTGAGGCCTATCATTTCATCCAGAGGTTAATATACCGTCAATAAACAGGGACGCAAATGACACTGGAGCAGTTGGTTCACCAGAAGCCAGATATGCGGTAAATGGAACATTTTATCTTTTTTTATCCTGCTATAAAAATACTTGCGCATGCCCCAGGTGTTCCCCTCCTCTTGGTGCCAGGCTCCGAACGAGCTCCAAGACACTGGTCCTCACTAACCGAAGACCTAATCTGGCTTTAAGTGCCCATTTCTCCCCAAAGGGTCCCTCTCAGCCTGCTGAAATTATCAGTATTTTTTTGTCTCCTGTGGAGGGCTATAAACACCATTGTGTAGCACCCAATGAACCCTTGATGCTCCCCAGGTCCTCAGCTACCTTTCTCCATGCTCCATATTAATGAGACGAGGCTTGTTTTGTCTTCTTGACCGACCTCCTGGCTCCAGCGTCTGCCCCTGCAGCGATGAACATTTGAACTGCACTCATGGTGAGCGGTGCTCCATGAGATGTAAAGGATATCACCTGGCAAAAATATTCCTTCCGTGCACTAAGAGGCTACATCCACTCACATGCACCTACAAAAGGTCTCACAGCCATCAGAGAGAAGGTTTTCCTTGGCTGTGAAGGTAATGGCCAGTGAACAAGGATCTAACCAACCTCCATGGGTGGGTTGTCAAGGGTGGGTGTCAGAGGATGGACCAGACTCTGTTCAGTGGTGCCCAACGCCAGGGTGAGGGGCAACGGGCACAGACTGAAACACAGGAGGCTCCATCTGAACATGAGCAGAAACTTGTTTGCTGGGAGGTGCCAGAGCCTGGCCCAGGCTGCCCAGAGCAGCTATGGAGTCTCCTTCTCTGAGACATTCAAACCCCCTGGACCCACCTGTGTGATCTGCTCTGTGACCCTGCGTGAGCAGGGGTTGCACTGGGGGGTCTCCAGAGATCCCTTCAACAAAATGAGCCTGGGATTCTGTGATTTAGTGGATTTTGTGAGGACCTGGACCGACCAGGGAGAGGGAGAAAGCCTGAACCAGCATGATTGTCTTTCTGGACCTCAGCAGATTACCGTCTGTTTGGGAGAAGTTGTGAGCCAGGTAACCCTTCCCACAAACGCTCCTTCTGACTCCAATGGAAATGGTCCTCTTATTCTAGTGTAAGAAAGGAGGATTTTCCCATGATAACAATGCATTTGTAGCTCAGGTTGCTGAGGAAAAAATTCACATGGTCCTTGCTCTGCTCCAGCAGCGCTTTCTCGCTCCTTGCTCCAGAAATGTGATGGGAAGGGCCATGATGGTCTTGCAGGTGTGGACACCTTTGAGTCTTGTTTGGAATGGCTTGATCTGAACTGCCTTCAGACTTTGTTGTGCTTTTCTTTCTTTCCTTCTTCCTGGGAAGTGGACATTGAAGGGATCTGGGCTTGGTTCCCATCTCCTGGTTATGATTAGATGCTCAATAGCTCAGCATTGGCAAAGGAAGAGATCCCTCCAGCTCTCCCCCCAGCTATTATTGTTTAGTTTAGAACCGTCTGGGATCCATTAGCCTCAGGAAAAAAATCACAGATGATAAAAAAACACACAGCTCCTAATGATTTTTATGAAGTCTGGCTTCTATTTCAACAAAACACAAGCAGAACTATCTCTCCAAAAGTTTCTGGAGAACAGACAGACATAAATGTTTGACTTCACTATACAGACTGCCCGCTTTCATCTCCATACATCAGGAGGCACCACATTCATCTCTGTGTTCATCATCTTTTATTCCTACCACCTGCTAATACCTGGAGCCGTACCTGGACTGAATTTTTGCCTATTTAGTAATAATTCTTCTTTCCTGCTATTCTGTCTCATAGCTCTGTGTTTCGTGGTTCATTTTCTCCAAGAAGGCCTTTCTCATTTAAATGCTCAGTGATACAGCCTGCTAAATGTAAGTGGGGTTTACAAGCAAAGAGAAAAGGATCTGGAAAAGCAAGCGCCTGATTTACCTTAGCAGTGCAAGAGTTTGTTCTTTCCTGCAAGAGAGTTCAGGTGCTTGGCCAGGAAGGTTGGCAGATACCAGTGGTATCTCAAGGAAGAGATGTACACAGGTACAATCAGAAAGGGAAAGCCATCTCAAGGACTCTCCAGAAACTCTGGCTACCAACACCAGCACTTTCTAATTTTCATAGTGAACAATAGGAGCACTTAGACTAAAAATGATCTGCCATATGGCCCAATTCTATCATGTTTGGGGCAGGGTGGGAACAAGAGGAGCATAGAGTTCGTGGCCAGAATGGTGGAGCATCTCCTGTCTCGGATGCTTTTGTTTGTTGTATGAGGTTTCGACAATCATTGCTTCAGGAGCAACAAGAGGTAGAGAGGAGATTCAAACAGATCTGCTCTCCAATCATTTAGGTCTGGAAAATTACTTCATGCTGTGAAGCTTAAGGAACTCAACTTATCTCCATGAAAAGAGGGGAAAAGTAGGATCCATTAAATTATATAGGTGCAGGGTGCTTGTTCAGGGTTTTTCTTTGCCATGCCCGTAAATCTAAAAATATATTGATAACATCCTGCTCTCTTCTGGCCTTGTCTGTAACAGATATATTCTGTCTTTAGGTTCAAAACATTAGCCATAACTCACATTTTGGCTTGATGCAGATATTTGGGTGACCTTTAACAGGCTGTGATATATAGAAAAGCTGATTATATGTTCTTCTGTTTCATAGGAGGAATCAATACGAACGAGATCAGGAAAAAAAAAACAGTTTCATTCACGTTAAACAAATTCTGACAGTGGTTTATTTGAGAAACTCTACACCTCCTGCGCTTGGAATGAGGATTCGAAACTGGCAGTCACAGGCGTCTTTTGAGATAGCTGTAAAACGTCTGGCCAGATTTATCCAGCCTCTAAGGATCTTCCTTTACATGAGCTCAGTGCTTGGCTGGAGAGGCGCTGAGGTCCACGAGAGCAAATCGGAAGGCACTGGAGAGATAAAAACCTGCTGCTCTTGCAGCCCTTGGTGGAGGCTATCCTCTACCACATTGATTTATTTTTTAAAACCTCTCCATAGCATTGTATTTCCTTGCAGCCTTCTTCATATCAGAGCTTCTCTTGGTAAACCTCAGTCTACTGGAGCAGCTCTCCCTGATTTCCATCAGTAGTGTAATTCAGGTTGGGATAGTAGAAGACTCATTGCCAAGCTCCAGAGTAAGTGCAACCACAGCGGGAGTGTTAGGGAACAAATTAGGAAAGGCTGTGAGCATGCGGGTTTGCTCTGCACCTCCAGACATCACAGGTGCCCAAGCTGGTTTGACTGGTGACTCCAAGCCTGCACGGATGTGCAAGGATTTGCCTTTGACCTTCTACATAGCATTTATCAGGATGTCCATGCCTTCGTCTGAGCTAGTGCGACATTGCGTCTATGCACACAGGTGATACTCAGCCTTCCTACACCAGGTAGAATTAGGAGAGCATCTGCCTTTTCATCTCCAGCATGAAACCCAGCCTCCCAGGTGCCTCCTGCTGCAGGTTTAAATATGACATCCCTCACAAACTGCAGAGACCAAGTGACTTAAAGCAGCTCTTGGCCACCGGAGCCTCGGAAGAAAGGCCAAACCAACCTGTAATGCTGCAAGGCCCTCACGATGCTAATGAAATAATCAAATCCAGCCCCCTCTGTGAGGATGAAGACGTCAGCTGTAATCCCTGGGAGTGTTTCCCATCATTTCTGCAGTCACCCAGACAGATGAGCGTGGCAGCCAAGTTCAGAACCTCTACATCTGCCCTTCTGTGTCGACATGCCTCCTCAATGAGGATGATTATTCCTGCAGCCGGGGCGAGCAGCTGCGCTCCTGATGCCAGCTACGCTATCTCGCCTTCTCGCAAATAAAGCGAGCGATTATCTCATTTGTTTGGTTTCCCGCTCAGATAAATGTGTTTGCTCCATATCCCCCAAAGACTCGGGAGTTTGCAGATGCACCTGCAAACTCAGAGTCTGCTCTGACTTCTGGGTGGTTGTATGAAGGGACTTCAGGAGAGACAGAGCTGGGTCTTTATCATTGACACATGGCAAAGCCATCAGATGACAGAGGAGATCAACATGTCGAGTAGAAACCTCTCCTTGCTTTTGCTTCTCCCTATCAGCTGCCTCTGGGAAGTCCAAAGCGAAAAATCAGTCAGGTGGAACCGTAGCCGTATTTTCCATACAGAAATAACTTCTCAGCGAACACCATCAGTGAATGTTCCCAGCACAGATCTGGTCCTTTCCCCTCGCCACGGTGTCTCGGGCTGTGTGGAGCACACAGTGTTTTGATACCTGATCTGAATAGATCAGATATGCCTTGGAAGGCCATTTTCAAGCAGATATTCACAGATATTCACTGTGTTCCCTTATGCATGAATCTCTGATGCTCATTATGAAAGCTCTTTTCTTTCCTAAGCAGTTACAAAAAAACCAGAGAATTGAGGCATTTGTAGATTTTTTTTCCTAAAAGAGGTTTTAATCCAGAAGAGGGAGAAATACATCCTCTTTTGAAAATAAGGGGAAGCACATTAAAGAGTTGAACTGTTTAGATTTAATACTGATCAGTCAACGGCATGAAGAAAGACTTGATGCTGTTTAAACTTGGAATGAGAGCTAACTCTTCCCTAACACTGGTATCACTCTGAACTGTTTATCTTTATAGTAGGATGGAGACCTACTCAGGTTATATTTTCAGGCTGTCCCTGATAATGTAGGCAAGACTTATTATCCCTGACATATCCTGATAGGAGCCTTCGCAGGATGGAGAAGTGTCTCCCTGTCCAGCCAAGTGATTGACAATTGTCCTCATTAGTCCTCCCATCAATCAGAAATCTTTACACTATCACATACCTCTCTCTGTCCACTTATTCTTTTATTCTCCAGCAATGCAATAAAGCCAAAAACTGGTTTTGGGCCACAGGAGCCACCTGCTATTTCTGTATTATCCTCCCGAAGGGGCGCAAGCTGTGAGCTGGAAGTGCCACCATGCAAAGTAATTTATAGCGAGAATAAAAGGATCATCTGTAATCAGATATAATCAGGTTAAAAGATGGTGATCTGGTGCACAACCAGAAACACGGGCACCGCCACATGGTGCTCACGCTGTGCCATGACGTCCCAGTGCGCCCCATGTCTGAAAAGCTCCAGATCTTCGGGCAGAAGCCAAGTTCTCGAGGTTTTTATCAGTGGAGCGGCTCCAGGTCTGTCTGCTCAGCACGTGGGGCTGTATCTTGACCTGTCCTCCACAGGAAAACGTCCTTCAGTTCTCACCATTAATTTTCCCCAGCCCAATTCACCCTTCAATTTGACAGTTTGACATTCTCTTTGTAGCATTTGTGGTTGATTGCATCCTCTGTTGATTTAAATAAATTTGCCAAGTCCTAATTGTTCCTGTTTTAAGGCCTGTATGCACTGTTTTGTCTGCAGGGTACACAACACATAATATACTGAAATCAGTATTTAGAGTCAATGTTAGGCTATTACCGTGAAAGCTTATTGTTGCTATATAATCATACATTTTGTGTTGTTAGAAGTGTACATATGCGAGTATATTCATACTTCATATCCTGCACTTCACGTCGTGACATTTGCCATCATTTCAATTAATTCCATTAAAAGAAAATCCATGCCAGTCGTATTTCTTTACAAAAGACCATGAATGAAAAGGAAGGATACAGGAAATCAAAATCTATCATCCTGTCCACAAGAATGACAAAACAAACAAGAGGAGGAGGGAGGGATGAGGCTCTTTTATTTACAGGATTCTGCCCCAGAGAAAAGAACAGATTAAGTTTATCAATGACTCCAGCTCCTGCCATGTGGCTCTAAAGGAGATTGTGCAGATAACGGGAAATGCAGCCTGGATCTGCAGGAAGACTCATGCCAAGCATTTCAATTCTCTTCTGGAAGTTATTTGCAGAATTTTAGAAGTGCACAAAATATCAGGGTTGTCCTGTGAGGACTGCAGAGTCTGACACTGAAGGGGCTTGGTACCCCCTTGCGTTCCCACCGTGGTTTCACTGTGCAACCACGTCCTTCATCCTCTTGCCAACATCTTCATCTTTGTCTCTACTGAATGAACCTTAAGGTGGGGTCCCACACACCTCTCCCTCATTTCAAGGAGAGCTGGTCAGTGTTTTTGGTTAATCTGAACATTCACAACCCTCATTCGCGTTATTTGCTGTAGATTCTGGCCCGGAGCCCAGAGTTGCTCATTTCCCCTGGTACTTGTCCGCAGTGCTGTCCACAGTGGGCAAGGGCTGGTGGAGTTACCACTACAATCCCCAACACAGCTCTGCGGGATTAGAGGTAGGGAATGAGGCTTAGCTGAAACTTGGCTCAGCTTTGAGTTGATTTGGGGTTCTGTCTGCAGGTAGAAAAGGGGCTCAGATGGTTTCGGTTGCCCACAGAGATGCTCAGGGTCATTTGAGGAGCATCCACCTCAGGTATCCACCCTGGGCTGCTAAAAGCCAGTTAAGGAGGGCACATGCCCTTCATAATTCCTCTGTCCTATTTCCCAATCATATGTGGACATCTCAGATACGTTCAGATACCTCTGTCAGGACTGGGAGATGTGGTTGAGGGTACAATATTGAAGGCAGGAGAAGTTCTTGCATGTGATGGTTAATGTTCTTCTTCCACATTATCTCCCTGTTCACGCTGCTTTTACATGGAGAACTGAATGCCCAGAGACATTTACAGTAGGTTTCAATGTCAGCTTTGCGTCCAGGTGGTCTCTTCTCAGCTCCTGATGTCTTCACAGGCATTGCTGGAGAACTTTTCCTGCCCATACTCTTCCAGCGATAGTCGCTTGTCCTTTCCTTGCCCACCTTTTTAAAAGAATTCCAGCTACGTGCGCTCCTGAGTCATTGAAATACAGAAAAAGACATTTACCAAGATGGAATCGGGAACTGAAATGCAGTCGGTGCCGAAGCGTTTGTGCGGTGGCGCAGAGCCAAAGGCAATTAGTAAGCGACATGAATCTTTCTTGCTCGCCACTCAACCATGTGCAAATGGCACTTCTTGTCCTGTGGGTTAAGGAATGGCAGTTTAGTCTGTCAAGTCGTGCTAAAGTTTGCTGATTGAAGGGGTTTGGGGCTGCACTATTACAAAAACTATGTTTTAAAAAAATGTTCTTAATCCCTATTTTATGAGGCACGCACGAGAAAAGGCCAAGCCATTTCTTTTTGGAGAAGTAGCAGAATCAGCAGCTAGCGACAGCAACACATCCGTACCCTCCAGTTTGAACAAAGTCAAATTGGAAACTACAAATAAAGGTGTTTACGAACTTGTGAGGGCTCCTACGAATGATCTTGGGCTTCCACCAGCACTAGAATAACAACTCAATGAGGTGTCGGTTTCCTCTCCTGCCCTCAGCCCCATTTCTTTCTGTCTTTGTCTTTCTTTTCTTCCCTTTTATAACCCAGCGATGTGGGTTTATATTGTGATTTGTCCAAGCCCATTTGTTGTTGGAGATGCTGTTCCCCGCGGTGGGCGGCCAAGGAGAGGCCAAAGGATCAGATCCAAGTGCACACGGAGAACTTCACTTTTAATTGCGGTGGAAAGAAGCTATTACGCTGGGGCCTTTGCTTGTTTAATAGACTCCAGCCAATATCACACTCCTAATGTATTAATAAAACACTTACGGTCTGTATGACCCATTGATCTCATCTGTGTGGGATGAGGCTGAGCTGGACCCATTAAATTAACCATGGGCAAGACTCCAGGTACTGGGAGATTTGCTTTGTCTCTGAGAACAAGCTGTGCTTGTGCTCTTTGTGCTTGTGCTGAGGGACTCTATGCATTATTTTGGGATCTCCATCTCCTCCCTCTGCCCTCCACAGGCCTGCTCTGACCCAGTTCTTTCCACTTTTTGGCATTTTTCCACCCAAGACTGGCACCCACTGCAAGCAGGCACATGGCCACCCGCACTCCTGTAAATCCTTCACGTTTCACAGAATAAAAGCTTATGGAATATTTCTCTAAGGACATGTTAACCTCTCAGCCAGTTGTAACCTAAGCTGCTGGAAGAAAGTAGTCTCCAAAACGCTAAAACTCCTAAAAAAATTGAAGATGGAATAGAGAGACACACAAGCAACACCCTCACCGAAAGCAGAGCTGTAGCTTGAGCTTGCTGGCCCTTCAACCCTCATCTCCTCTGCCTAAAGCGATCCAGGTCATTCAGATGTGGCTGAGACATAGAAAACAAGCCACTTCAGAAGGAAACCCATTGTTAGTTTTCAAGTCCTGATGGTGTACAAGAGGCAAATACATCCCCAAACACCCAGGGAAAACTATATGGGAAATCAAGTAGCAAATGGGAAAGCAGAACAGAAGACAGACCCAGCAAATAAAATCATTAAATTCTTGGGATTTTTCAAGCTACCTAATAATTTTCCCCATGCTTAATAGTATTGTAATGAGCGCCATGGAGAAATGAATTCCCATACAGATAGGCTGGGGAAGAGGAGTTATTTTATCTGGTTCTATCCTCTAAAGCTCAATTTCTATGTGCTCCCTTGCTTTAATTGTTTTCTTGGGTTGCCAATGTACCCTGTCTCACCCCTCGTCCTCACTGGAGGACACAAAACACTTCTCCTTTCTTCTTTTAGGTGCTTTGTGGCCAGTAGAAAAGGGGGCTCTGAATGTGGCTTGAGGGCAGCGAGACACCTGAAATACTGAAGCGTTTCCATTTTGGTATTTTGACCCTTACACGAGCGTCTATTCAGGCTTTTCATGAGAAAATACATTTTTCTGTAAAGTGAAAGTCAAAACTAGGAGAAAAATGAAACACAAATGTTTTTGTCTCATGGAAATGAAACATTTTGATACTGTCAAAACAAAACGAGAAAGTCGAAACAATCTGTTTTGATACTTCCCAGTCAAAATCAACACGTTTCCTTCAAAATGTTTTGATTTCAGTCCGAATGCATTTTCCTATGGGGGAAAAAAACCCACAACATTCATCTGAGATGTTTTCGACCGGCTCTAGTGTTGAATCTATTACAAGAACCTCGTAGCAGGTCTAGAAGGCTGGTTAGGGAGCAACGTACCGTCAGATTAGATATTGAAAACGCATCCATTATCACTGTATTATGACAGAATAGGAGAAAAAGGCATCCAGTGCCTTCAGTGTATGATGATACACTAGGAGGGTGACCCTTAGAAAAACAGGACGATTTGTCGTCTTCTTTGACCTTCAGATGGAAAGTGGTGCCCACCAGAAACTAGGCTGGACTCCATGCAGGGATAATGGGAAGATGTGATGGATGTGTAACAGGCAAGAATTTGCATGGGTAAATTACTTCAAATGTAGAAAAAGAGAGAAGGAAATTGCCAACAAACCCTTCTTGGTCTTATGGAAAGACAATGAAGGACTGAAGGAGGAGATGAAATTGCAATTGAATTCATTTTCGCAGGGATGCACATGCAGCCCATCACTCGGGTGCCTGGGTTTGGAACCTCATCTCTAATTGCAAACTGCCCCTGAGGGAGGAAAGAGCTGCCCGGGATGGGGACCCAAAGGAGCAGACACATTCCCTGCCCCTGGGACAGAGGCCACCAAAAGAAGCTTGCCACCACCAAATACTTCAGAAGAAGGTGCTGGGAGCCGCCTGCTTCACAACTAAACGTCAACCAGAACAGCCGTCTGTGTTCCTCTGTCTATCAGAAGACTCTTTGGGTTAGCAAAACCCCCCGGAGAGGTCGGTGGGCTGTAAATCAATCCAAGGGCTTCAGATGGGCTCCCAACCCACAGGAGCACAGACTCTGTGCCCTGCCACAACCTCCCGGTGTTTCAGAAGCCGCTCACCCCTCCGTCCCCGGCTGCTTCACTCTGATCATCAGAGAACAAAAGGCCAAGTTTACTCTGCTTTTCTTTTAACTCCGTTTTTTGACAGGCCAGATGCCTCCCATCCTGACTTCTTGGCACGTGGACGGCTCATGTACACAGAGACAGGCATGTACTTCATGACATTTCTGCACTGTTATTATCTCTTGATCTACTCATTGCATAAAACAGATAATTGCTTTTTTGTGTGCTCTGCTCACCCAGGGTCACGCACATTCCCCTCAGGAAAGAGGATTTCGCCATCATATTCAACGTGCAGTAATGATCAAGCTGCTCTGGGGGTCACAGAATTAAACTGTCCTCTCGTGGTGGTGTGAGAGGGACATTATTACCTCCACAGAAAGGTCAGATCTTTATCCTGTGTTAATTAATCAGCAAAATTAAATAGTTTGTTCAGCTAATGTTAGTCTCTGGGAAACCAAGTCATTTCTTATAATGAAGCAAGGAGCCAGGTGGAGTATGACGTGCACCGCAGAGATCTGTCAGGACCTCTCAAGCTCACCCTTGGGCACCATCCTGGCTGTTTCAGCCAGGCATTTCCCTTCAACAAGGTGGATATTGCGATGTGCCGTGCAGGGAAAAGACAAATTAGCTGGAGCCTTCAAGGTCTCATCCACGGCTCAGGCAAGTCTGTGGAAGGACCCCATGGACATCAACAGGCTTTGAATTGGGGTTTAGGAGTCGATGGTTGCTTGAAATGATGGGTTTAGGTTTGGAAAGCACACAGGGACCAGGCCTAGGAGGTGGAAACAGCTTTCTGAGTCATAGCTATGGGGCTGGGATGTCTTGCGCTGGACGTGGGCTCTGTGGGGAAAGCCTCTGCCGGGACTTAGACAGCCCTATTGACAGCGCAGTGTGTGACCATATTCATCTTTTCCTAAAATAGGAAAAAAGAATTAAAACTCTCATTGGGTTGGATGACTCCCTCTCTAAGCTCCATTAACTTTATTGACTCAAATCCACGGAGTACCGAGGGAGTAAAGCTCTCTTGGAGGCATCTGCTCTGTAGACGTGTACGTCAGGCGTGATGAAGCCAACACCAGGAGACTGGTTTCTGACCCAAATAGATTTCGGGCCCCTTTTGCCCTGTTGTGCTCCTTGAATTTAACCGCTGTGATTCAGAATGTCAGTCTGATTAACCTCTTCATCACCAGACTGGAGGCTCACCAGGAACTGTGGCAAACCCGAATGCTCTCACAGTATCACAGTATCACAGTATGTTTGGGATTGGAAGGGACCTCAAAAGATCATCTAGTCCAATCCCCCTGCTGGAGCAGGAACGCCTAGGTGAGGTTGCACAGGAACATGTCCAGGTGGGTCTTGAATGTCTCCAGAGAAGGAGACTCCACAACCCCCCTGGGCAGCCTGTTCCAGTGCTCTGTCACCCTTACTGAGAAGAAGTTTTTTCTCAAATTTAAGTGGAACCTCTTGTGTTCCAGCTTGATCCCATTGCCCCTTGTCCTATCATTGTTTGCCAACGAGAAGAGCCTGGCTCCATCCTCATGGCACTCACCCTTTATATATTTATAAACATTAATAAGGTCACCCCTCAGTCTCCTCCAAACTAAAGAGCCCCAGCTCCCTCAGCCTTTCCTCATAAGGGAGGTGCTCCACTCCCTTAATCATCTTGGTTGCCCTACGCTGGACCCTCTCCAGCAGTTCCCTGTCCTTCTTGAACTGAGGGGCCCAGAACTGGACAGACCCCATGTGCCAGGACATGGACAGAACTCTCCCAGACCCCATGTGCCAGGGAGATGTTTGAGAAGCTATTGGGTGCCAGAGATTTCTTTTTATCTACTTGCAAGAAAACCCAGGGCAAATCTGCTTAGTTGCAAATGCAAAGAAAGCAGAAGTGGAAAGAGGTCTTCCCTCAATGGTGTGTCCCAGTGGATTTCACCTCAAGGCTTAAACCTCAGCAAGACCCAGCACAACATAGAGGTGCTGCCCCCAGTGAGCACCAAGACTCTGGCTCTCGCAGCAGGATGTGTAGTTGGATGCTGCAAAAAGAAGATAACAAATTTCCAACCTGTCAATGTTTTGCAAAGGACCCCGAGAGACAGAGTTTATCTGTGCTGTAGATGTTGACCTCCTGTCCTGACCGTCAGGGCAAGGAGAGGTAAAGATAAGGGAGGGGAATGGGAAGGCTGCAAATCAGGAGTTTGATTTACAAAATAAAATTAGCTATAACAGACAATTCAAGACACACTGTTAGGAGGGACAGCACTGTACAGAGAGGGTCACCAAGGAGCATCATTCTTGGGGCCATTGCAGCCAACAGGACGCATCTGCTCATGCTGAGTGGCTGCTCCAGCTGGGCAAGCTGGAAGCCAAGGGAGATAATGGGATTTCTTCAAAACCTCTCCTTCAGGCAGGAGGGAGGGGAAACGCTCTGTCTTATCCAAACTAGCAAGGCATGGGGTGGCCATGGCACAGTTGTCAAAGCCCACGTGGCAACCTCCTCCGCCCGCTCCTGGAGCTGTGGCGATGAACATCAAGGTGGAGGTTGGGGTGGAAGGACTCCTCAAGGGACGGGACAAGCCTGGCCCCGAGCAAGCCCTCTCTGAGACTTTTGTTGAGCATCATCTCTCTATTCGGGCTCAAACATGAGCATCATTTCCAAAAAACAGCTCTGATTTCTCTGAGGTATTATAATTCAACTCCGAATGACACAGCAAAGTCACAGATACGTCTTGTTGCAGCCAGCTGGAAAAAACCTCCTCCTAGAAAACTCTAGGAGGAAAAGAAAAGGGAGTTTTCCCTCTTGTTTGCCCAGGATCATGCCATAACTTCCATTACTTTCATTTTCAAAGACTATTTTCCCCCCCAACCTGATTTTTTTTGCAATCCATCCTCCCCCCACAGCTCCAGGTTACATTTATTTCATTTTAAAACAGAATATATCAGCGAGAATGCCAGTTTGGCCATCTAGCTGAATTTCATTTAACCTCTTGTCCACAAATAACAAGATCGTTTATAGTACGAGGTGCGGTGGATTATTCGGTGACTTGCTTTGCAATGAACTGTCTCGATGGTTTAGATATGGTATCTTTTATTGGAAAATTTCAGCTGTTCTTCAGTGATTTAAATCTCCTTTCTCTGATGCACCGCAAGGTTACTGTATAATCTGCCGCATATTTCATAGTTAGATAACAATTATTGGCAGATATAAATAGACGTTTTCATGAGTAATATTGTTTAGTATGCTAAATGTTGCTTTAATTTGCTGGTTCAATTTAAAGTGAATTCCTGTCATGCACAGAACAAAATAGATCAATTATATTACTACTAATTATTGTTATTATTTTAAACTGTGCTTCTCAAGCAGATTTAACAAATTTGTCAATGCAGCTTGTTCACCTTCTTGAAACCGAACCCGGCAGTCTTGCATGCAAATTACCCTAGATTTTCAATGAACAACAATGATAATTGCAACTGTTTTGTAATTATCTCGCCCTAGACAGTCTCAATTTATCACATCTAGGCCTAAAGGCTCCAACGTCTTCATCTTCCAAAGGTATCGATATGTAGTCCTGTACATTAAGAGTAAAAAATAACTGCATTGTGCAGCAATCTTTAGTGTCAGAGTCAGAATAAATAGGAGTAAATATAAATATTTTGGAAGAAAACCTATCTACAAGTTGGTCAGAAATTTCTCGCTGGAAAACCAAACTTTTTCAGCAATATTTTGAAGTAATATATTAAAATTGTCAGAAAATATCTTCATTTGCCGTCCGGCTCTGATAAATAGCCTTTTATATATGTGTTTCTAGCACCAAAATAAAAGTATAAAACCCATAAGCTATGTGACATGTCTCCTGCCTACCTATAACTGCATCTTTTCTCCATCAGGATATCTTTATCAGAAGGTCATAAATCACACAGCCATTCACATTAGGGAGCGGTGATTGTGTGAAGGCTGTGCTGAGGCAGGCTTCATCTTAAGGTATTCATTTTTGTAATTCACCGCTGCATTATTTACTCCTTTTCTGCTGCAATAATCCATCTGAGGTCGAATATATGTACATATAAACCAGCCTCAGTGCTGCAAAAAATAATAATCATTATTGAGTAATGGTAATGGGCGGACAGGAATCCTGGGTTGGTGAAGGTTTTTGAGGTCTCTGGGTGTTTTGATTTCCTCCCAGGCTGGAGCAAAGTTACACTCGCAAACCACAGAGGTAAGAAGTTAAAGCAAACGGGTGAAAAGCAGAGGTTGTTCCCAAGCATGGAAGATGGAGAAGAGCGTTGGCCCTGCCAGGGTAAACGTGCAAGCCCTGCCAGATGGGACAGGCATGGGGAACGTATGAAAACCCAAACCGCGGACCTTTCCAAACACAGCAGAGACAGGAAGCCTGCAGAGACGAGCAAGGAAAAGGGGAAAGACAAACAGATTGTTATTTTGTTCTTTGTTCAAAAGCAACACGTCTCCAGAAGCCCCGGCCCCGAGCTGCTGCCAAACGCTGAGTCCTGCCTGGGCACCAGGGAGATGGGCAAGGCTGATCTTCAAACAAGGACTTTGGTCTTTGGGCTCATCCCTGGAAAATCAGATTAAGGAAAAGGGTGAGCACCCCTGGGTAAGTGAGATATTCTAGGGAAGGGTCCTGGCCCTGTGTAACTGGCACTGACGCCTCACAGATCTGTGAAAACAAGGAGAGGCAAGCAGTCGGCTAATGTGCTCTCCTGCCGTTTCCCAAGGCTTTTGGCTGGATCCTGCACTGAAAATAAAAACTGAAGTATCACAGAGAGAGGCCAGTCTGTCAGGGAACAAATGGTAGGAGCAAACTAGCAGTTTTCACTGCTGAGACCTGAATAGCTCCGCAGAAACCAAAGTAATGGGGGACCAGGGCAGCATCGCGGGGACCAGTGTTTTCTTGGCATCTAGATGTCCCTGAGAACACAGAAGTGGGGGAAGGCACCAAGGACTGTGCGTAGGGTTTGTCCAGCACATGCAGCCACCTCTAGAAAGGCCTTTTCTCCAAGGATGAAGCAGAAAATGAGTCTTAAATCCTTTTCCCAACCTTTTTATTTGGTCTGCTCCATGCTCTCTGTGCGGAGCTACCTTGCTCAGATGTATTACAAATGTGCTCTAATAAAACACAGCTTAAACCCTCGGGGGTGTCTTGGAAGGAAGGGGAAACTGCTCTGCCACATGGCTCAGCTGGTTCCATGTCCTGTTTTGCAATAGTGAATTATTTGGCTTCATCACAGCCAAGAGCAAAGAACCGCGGTCGAGCCAGAGAAGGAGCTCCCAGGGCTGAGTTGCAGCAGTTAAATGGCAGCTGACATTCAATGTTGTTAAAAGCAAAGTGAAGCACATAGGGGGAAAATAACCTGGCTCTACACTCACCGTGAAAGGAGGTAAATTAACTATTACCTCCAAAATGAGCTCTCAGAGCGGGAGGTTGTCTGTGGCCATCAGCCCAACATTCCGCAGCGGCCGGCAAAGGGGCTGCAGCAGCGGGGGCTGTTCGGGGAGGGAAAAAGGATGAAATAGAGAGTGCAATGCTCCTGCATCAGGCCACGCTGCTCTTTCATCTTGTGCCACTTCAGAGGATATCACAGAGCGAGGGAAAATTCAGAGAGGGTGGCGATGGCAACGTGGGAAGGAAGCAGCATCTGCCCCAGCGCGGGACATTGGGTGGGACCACAGCCGTGGCGCAGTCCCTGCTGTCGTGAGTAATGTGGGGAAAATGATCATGAGATGATAGGATGGGAAGGTGCTCTTGCCCTCCACCTCCCTCCCCTTCCTGTGTTTTTTAATCCCAAATTTCCCCACGGTGCCAGCAGGATGCAGAGGACCGAGCACAGGATGCGCATACCTTGCGTTTCGCTACAGCAGATCGCCAATTTTATACATCTCCATATCTCAAAACCCATGTAATGATGAGAAGATGTTTAAAGCAACAACAACAACAACAAAAAAAACAGGAAATGTAATAAATGCAAAAGAGAATTATGTATAAAATACACTGGAGAAGTGTTTTCCTCGCTGGTGAGATGCTTACAGTCTACTTGCTTCATGAATATTTAGAAACAAGAAGGCTGGCTCCAAATGTCAGTCTGAATGTATACAATTTTCCTTTCTATAAATATTACATTTTATTCCAAGACAGCAGAAAAGTAACAGCTAAGACCTCGAAAGCCCCCTTCTCTTGCTCCTCGAAATTGGTTCGTTTGGGCTGTAAATTCTTCTGGGCTATGTGATAAAGATACTTTGCTTTCATCTTCTTCTGAGGTTGCCAAATTCAAATGATAGGTTGACCTGGAAAATAAAAGGGATGGTGTTGTAAATATTTCACAGTCTTTCTGGAACCAAGAGCAACAACTGATAATGCTGGAGGGAAGTGAAATACAGGGGCTGGCAGCATTGGAGAGGAGGATCGTGCATGACAAGAGCTCATTTTATTGGCAGCTGGCAAATGAAGATTTTTGTCCTTGGAAGCAAATACTATCTGAGGACAAAATCTACCCGATTTGTAGAGGAATTGTAAATCAGATGTAAATAACAGCATGACATTAGTTCTCTTGTCCTGCTCCCGGAGGGTACATTTGGCGTTTTCTCATTCCTAAAGGCTGTTTGGGTTTCGGCCAGCCAAGGGGACCTTCGCTGGTCTTGACTGGTGACATTAGATGGGTTCCACAAGTGGAACCGGAGCAATTCCAGTGCGTGTCTGGACCCCTCAACCCAGGCAAGATGGGAGCTTTGCTGGAGGAAACCACGGAGGATTCCCCCTCCTTTCCATCCAAACCATATGTCTGCTGGCTGCTAATGAGATTTACAATCTTCCCCGAGCCCTGTCTACTTCTAGACCCTGATGATACACAGTAGCCAATACAAAAGAGCTAATAATTCATTATGAATCATTTATTTGATGAATGACGGGCTGCTTTTCTTTTTTTCCTCCTGTTTTTTAAATTGCCTGTGAGCAGTGTAGTGGTTTTCTCAGTCTCGCAACTTGAAATACTTGCTGACTAATTTCTGCAAGTAAATCCTGGCCAACTGACTTCATTTCCAGGCAGAATGGGTGAGATTTCCATGCAGAGCTCTGCTAAACCATAGTTACCTAGAGGCGAATGGCCTTGCACCTGTGTCAATCGTCCTACATCAAACCTAGACATCCCAAAGAAAGCAATATTAGCGAGGAATTACTGATCTGTCAGGTCTTCGCACCAGAAATGGTCTCTCATTTAGACAGCTAAGACAAGGGTACATGAATGTCGGCGCGCAGGACGTGGTTGGTGTTTTTGAGGGATCTTGGGCTCTCCCACCTCATGTTGGGTTCCTTGACCAACCTGTTGGGCTGCTCAAGCATTTCAGAACACAGGTCCAAGAGTGTCCTCGTGCAGACACCAAGGAGCAGGCAAATAGCTCCTAATCTTCCATCTCGTTTTCTGAGGGTTTCATCAAGAAAATCGTTGCCACCTTTTGGACCAAGTCCAAACACCTCAAAACTACAAAAGTAAGTCTGGGGGTTATTTCAGAAAATGTAGGACATAGCTTAAGGTCTTCAGTAAAAAAATAAAAAAGGTGTTTTTTTATTTGAGATGGTTTTTAAAAGAATGTGCACTGACAAATTCCCAGCAAATGAAATTTGGGATTTTTGTTCTATTTATACTTTCAACAAATCCACAGACAATATAAATGAATTTGAAATACAAAATGGAATGTATTAGCCAGACTAGTGAGAGAGTGTTACATATCCTTCATACAGCAGTACACAGTAATCCAGCCAAAATATTTCAGAACTAATTACTGTACAGACTTCTAATCCCTAGTAGAGAAAAAAAAGCCAACACTCTATATATTTTTGGAAGTTCATTGGAAGCATCTGTTTAAGATGTTGTTAATCCTTCCTTCCATAATCACTGCTGGATGATAATGAAACAGTCCTTTTTGCGCTCGGCGTGTTGAGACCTAAAACTCATCTTGTTGAGACCTAAAAATCATCTTGGTTAAAGCTGATTATTTCGTACAAAGGAACATAACTCAATCCCTTTTCTTCTTATTTTACTTTTCTCTCTTTCAGTGAGAATTTTTCGCTCCTACTTTGTTTTTCTCGATGGCAGCTAGCAGTAGAAAATGATTGGCTTTAATCTCAAATTTCAGAATCAATATAGCACGGGTACTATTGATTTTGGCATACTGGGATGACCCCGGGGGGTTCACAGCAACCAAAGAGGACTTTTGATGTTTCTGGACTTTCTTCAATTAGAATTTCTGAAAATCTCCCACCTTCCTAAAGAGTGGAAGAATGGGAAGAACTTTGCTGTGCAGCCGCGGTGTGAGCGGCAGCACCGCGGGGTCCTGGCATGGGACACCCCAAATCCCAGAATCCCAGAATGTCAGGGACTGGAAGGGACCTGGAAAGCTCATCCAGTGCAATCCCCCCATGGAGCAGGAACACCCAGATGAGGTTACACAGGAAGGTGTCCAGGCGGGTTGGAATGTCTGCACAGAAGGAGACTCCACAACCCCCCTGGGCAGCCTGGGCCAGGCTCTGCCACCCTCACCCCAAACAAGTTTCTTCTCATATTTAAGTGGAACCTCCTGTGTTCCAGTTTGCACCCATTGCCCCTTGTCCTGTCACTGGTTGTCACCCAGAAGAGCCTGGCTCCATCCTCCTGACACTCCCCCTTTCCATATTGATCCCCAGGAATGAGTCCCCCCTCAGTCTCCTCTTGTCCAGCTCCAGAGCCCCAGCTCCCTCAGCCTTTCCTCATAAGGCACCTCTGAGCAAGGGGAGGTGAAAACACGTCCGTGTGCCTAAGACAGGTTAAAGAAAACTCTTAGAACCTCGTTTGCTTTCGTTGAGGAACACTCACAAATGGGTCTTGGAAATGTAGCCAGGTCGGCTCCCCGATCCAAGTTCTGGTTTTTGCCATTCCTGTTGAAAATGCGTTTTCAAGCAACCTTAAATCTCAGACTCCCTAACTTTTGAGTACTTGATTCTGTGACTTTAATACTTTTTAAACATATGGGTTTCCCTGTAATTTTAAATGATTTTTTGAAAGATCTGGATTCAATTCCTCTAATAGCCTCAGCGTTTTCAGGCCAGCTAAGATCACTCCTGCAGTTTGGTGTGAGTTTGGGACATTGCCCAGAGCAAACAAAAGAGGAGCTGTGGGCTTTTTCTTTTTTTTTCCCCCATATAAGTTTTACGAATTTCAGATTTATGTTTTTGGAGTCTATACATTTTTTTTAAAAATCTTATTAAAGATGGATAAAGAATGAAATAGCTCAGAGCTGCCACGCACTGCACTCCAGTACAGCATCTGTGTCTTCTATTGAAGACACTGACACTAGGATTGCGTGATTCACCAGGTCAAGGTGTCCAGCAGCCATCAAAGCTGCGTGACCACCCTGGAGATGACATATGTTAGGTGTGTCCCACCAAGGCTCTCTGCAAGTTAGATATACAAGAATAAGAAGAACTGTTTTCTTACCTCCAGGAAGCATTTCAAAACACTTAAAAATGAGGGTTTTGCAAGAGCTGGTCTTGCATTTGGTACTGTAGAACACCTTTGGGAAATAGAGTGGAGATGATATGTCCAAAACATGCGGTTTGTTTTGCAATGGAAGAGATGGTAGATAAACTGGAAGACAGGGTTTAAACATGGGGTGGTGCTGATAATGTAATAAAAAGGTCTGGAAAATAAAACCAGAACAGAATTGAATAGGCACGAGGGCAAAATATTTCGCTCAGGACAGGGAGGAGCTTTCACCTACCAACACCAGCTAGAAAGGTCTGGGTGGGCTGTCACCCCTCACGACATTGTCTTGGGCCAGCAACATCCCAAGGGATAGAAAGATAGAGAAATGGGGCTGTTTAATGCACAGAACAGAATACTAAAGGGAAAACACTCCATGCTATAGGAATATATATTTAGCATCAGCAAAGAGAGAAGGTTTTGCTCAGCGAGTCCATGGAGGAGGATGGGGCTGAAAGGGGCACCACTTTCTGGAAAAGAATACTGTGCCTTACAGAGTGGCTTTGAAATGTCAAAAACATCTCTTTGTTGGATGGTAAAACTGGAGACTTCCAGAATACCAGGAACAGTAAATTATTTTTCTAAATATTGGTCATTTTTGGTTTGTTTGTTTTCCTGGCCCTTTTCTTCTGAAAAGGCAAAACAAGTCCAAATTGTGAAGACTTTGGCTTGTGACACACTGAGATTGGCAACTCCGTTTCCTGCGTTCAAATCGGCATACTTCTGCAGCAAAAATAAAACAAAACAATGCTGGGAGGGGGCGTCTTCCTTTTTTTTTTTTTTATATGATTTAACTGTTGAAACCCAAGATGAAATATTTCGACTGGCCCCAGCAGCAGCAACAACAACTGTTTCCCATTCTCCGCTCATTAAAATGTGCTGAGGCATAGCCAGACCCCCGCTGGCCTGGCTCGGGGTGGGACGGATGGGGAGAAGAACGAGCCTGGATCCTGCAACTCATCTTGGGATGGAAGAACCGCTCCCTGCCATATCTCCTCATCTGACAGAAGTTTGAAAACTTGCTTCCTTGCAGCTTTTTTGGTGTGTTTTTTTGAAGTTATCAAAAGCTGTGCCTGAGAGTTGCTGAGCAAAAAGGGGAAACTTAACAGTTAACAATGGGGTGCAAAGCACACGGAGCTCTGTGGAGGTAAAAAGATGTGGGAAATCATAAGCTCGCATCGTGCTAAACCATAAGATTACTTTTGAGCTCTCTAAACTTCATAGACAACAAGAAAAGATTGACTCGGAAGAGGCAAAAAGATAACAAATGGTTCCCTTTTAAAAGCAGAACAATAAAGGCTATTCGTTCATCATTTGAATTTCTTGCCTAATGAAATTGGATACAGTCTGAAATCCCCCCACAAGCCAAAAGCTAATTCATTGCCACATTTGAAATGCGTGTTATCAATTACTGACTGTAGATCTAATGATTTCCATAGCTAGTTCTCATTCTGATACAAGTGGCTTTGAGGATTTATTGATGACGAGTATATAAAAAGTCAATTCAGAAACGTATACTGAATTCATCTCTGCAGTGTACTCGCAGCTAGTGGCTCTTTGAACCACAGCTCAGTCAGGCAGATAAATATCTTCTTCTTCTCATCAGCAAACTGCAAAGGCAACTTAAATCTAAGAGTTGCTGTTGAATTTTCTGTGTCTCCTGGAGGCCTGAGTCCAGCATGGGGATGAGCAGTGGGTTCGGGGTGTGATGCAGGAGTGTCACAGGCAAGGTTACCATCCTCTCTCACCTGGATTTTAAGTCAGAAATGTCCACAGAACCTCTCCAGGCTCAAATATTTGTGTGTCTGTGGGGTAATTTGCTCATTACACAACACCCTTTCCATGAGGGCCTAACCTTAGGTTGCTTTGCTCTCCAGAGACAGGTGGATTCCCCGAACTGAAACATTAAAATACAGCCAGAGCAGTAGCTTTCAGTCTGAATATATATTTTTTCAGACCACAATCAAGCAACTGAGACAGTGGTCTTATCAGAGGAAGCCCTGTGATATTGGTGAGGCACATTGTTCCTCCCTCTGCCATGCACCATGCCAGTCTACCCACATGTCTTCATAAACCCTTTCATGCCAGCGGGTTCTTCTCTTTTTTTACCTATCACAGCCACATCCAGAGGCTCACGTTGTCAGGGTGACTCTGAGGGGTCTCCCGTGACACGTCGCTTGAGCCTGAAGCACAAGGGACATGAGGACACCAGTGGAGTGGTTTTTCCTCTTGTTGGGGATTTGGGAGGCCAGTATTTGTATTTTTGCCTGCTTTTTATCAATACAAGACTCTCCCTGTCTTCAGTTGTTTGCATGGCTTGTCCTCCACAGCCTCTAATCCTCGCATTTGCACTTGGTTAATGTATTGGATTTGCCTTCAGTGCTCAGGACCACTAATGACGAGACGACTTCTTGCTCCCCATGAGCAAGATGATGATTTATGACGTTGCTCTGATGGTGCTGTGAGCACCAGCATCCCCGCAGGGCTGATTATTGAGGATCTTGGAGCGAGCATGTTGTGTTTGTCCCATCAGACATGGGACATGTCGGACCCACCAGGCTCTTCAGGGTAAAGACCCCAAATACGTAAGATTTTGTACAAAAAGAGATGGTCAGAGGTGTAGGAACTCCCGTGGGCTCCTGCTAAAGCAACAAGATGCTGATATAATTATGAGAATGGTTTTATTGTGTTTTAGAAAATAGCTGATCCCACACACATTCTGGTGTCTGTGCATGGCAGGACACTTAATTTTTTCTTTCTTATTGTGTGTTATAAAACTGGCTTCATATTTCCTTAATACAGAAAATGTATAGGGCCAGAGCTCCAATCGTGATAAATCAAGCAGAGCACACAAACACAAGGAGCGAAAAGTAAAATAGAACCTTGCAAATCCTTCAGTGTCAATAATCTCGGTTGTTATTTGTAGCCAGCAAAGGAAATTGAACTTTTTAATATGTAACACATTAACCTAAGCGTCTGCCTAAATGGAGCTGCGTTTTTAATGTGTTGACATATTAACACAAGTACTCTTTCTCTAATTCCCTCAACCTTAACATAACAATAATATTGTTAAATCATTAGCAGATTTTAAAAGAAATATTAATTCTCCCTAATAAAACACTGAATAATACTTTCTGCCGTTGCCTAGCCACACCGAATAAGCAATATTCACACCTGCTACTGCTTGGATTTCCTATAGAAAGCATATAGTAATGTGGGCTTATATATACCAAGGAGAGGCGCAAACTTTTCAGCAATAATTCCAAGAGTTTGGTGACTGGTTTGGTTTGGTTTGGTTTGTGAAGATCACAGAGTGCAGGACGGCTCAATTCCTGCTCTTGGAGTGTTTTGTTCCCTGGTGATGCATTTATTACCAGTGTGGAGGAGACGTGGACAACGAGATGCTCCTGGTGCTTCTGCCATCCCATGAGCTCCGCAGAGCAAGATGACACAGCTAGACACACAAGGACACAAAGACAGTGCGACATGAACTGGATATTCAGGGAACGACGACTGGAAAATCGCCACCCATAATGAAACTGGGGAAGCTGACAGTGGTCAGCTCTGTTCATCCTCCTCCTGCCATGGCTCTCTTTATTTTGATGCATTTTTTTTCCTTGTTTAATATGGTGGTTTTATGGGCAGAATGTGCTCAGGATGGTGTATAATGGGACCAACTGTGCAGAAATGTCATGCATGCGAAATCTATGCAAAGCCCTCGCTATGCTTTTGCCTGAATCAATTTAAAGAAGACGCTCCATAAAACAGGATAAAGCCAGATTAAGTGCATACAAATGAGACAGCCCAGGCGAGGTTTTCAGAATTTGTTGGGAGGCAGATGGAATACAAATGGAGGAAGAGATTGCACCGATGCATGCGTAAAACACACCTGACAGATAGATCCGGAGAGGTTGGAGGTGAGAGAAACAGCCTGACGAGACGTCCCCTCTGCAGAGGTCACCTGAAGATGGAGAGGACGATCTGCCAGACGTCAGGACCGTCTTACTTCACTGCTATGTGGTCTTCGGTTTTCCAGCAAAGCCCCTGGACGCTGCAGAAGCAGAGAAATAAAGGCATTAAATGAATTAAACAGAGGGAAAAGCCGCTCAGTGTTGCTGCCCCCGTGTTATTTGCTTTGCTTTCACGTCTATTTGATATTCTCCCATCATTTTCAGCATTCAGCCCGCCGCAGATTTTCCCACTGACAGCGTGTACCAGGCTCCACGGGATGGTCGTGCCATACGCGGCGAGGCTGGTATGCAAAACATACTGTGAAATAAAGCGAGCAGATTGGGAACTTCTGTTCTCGTAATCTGAGAACGAGGGCAGCGCGTTGAAAACTGATGAAAGGAAATACTTCCCCCCCCCAACACACACAATTAGCTGCTGGAAATCATTGCCAGCAGGTTTTGCTGAGGCTGAAAACTTGGCAGGCTTCAAGAAAGCGAATCGGGCATTTATGCGGATGGCCAGCACACCTAGCGACAGGGCTTTAGGAGCTATACAGTCCACAGACTGATGTCAATAAGGGTTTTTTTGGTTCATCTTCCTGAAAATACACAGTCCCACCACTGTTTTGCAAGCCTGCCTCAGCCCTTCAGCTCTTCCTTCATCTAAAAACTTGTGCATCTTCTGGTCATGTCCCACTGGAGACGACCAGGGGCTGCAGAACTCAATGATAATTCACTTTCTAGCCCAGCTGTGAAATATCAGTAGTCAGGCAAAGATTAAGATGCTCTTCCAGTCCATGTCCTGTAAATAACACAGTTCATACCTGCTTGGATACAACCACTGGTAAATCTGGAGTAAAACTCCTTCAGCACTGCAGGACTCATGGAAACCGTCAATGTTTTTCAAGTGTACATTGGAAAAACAACATTTCCTCGGGGTGCTGGGGGGAAACAGAGCTCAAGGTCTCCAGGCATTGGACTTTGCAGTCAGAAGCTGCTGCTCTGTTTCATGGATGTCCCAAGGAAATATGGGCTAGTGAGGATGAGCGTCTACCCCACACAGCACTGAAACCCATCTGCTGTTTTGTTTGGGGGAATATTTTAGAGAAAATGTATTCTGAATTTGTTTAGACAATCCTAAATATTTCATTGGCACTGTTGAAGATATTCCCACAACTTCAAATCGAGCATATGGCCCTAGGAGGAAAAGAGGAATGGGAAGTAATGACTATCAGACTCTGAAAATTATGTGTAGTGCCCTTTCAACCGAAAAAAAAGGAATTTTTAATACTGATTATTTCAGAAAGTTAAGTGAATACAGAAACTTATGTATCTGGCAAGTCTGGACGTATTTTTTGTTGGGTGTTTTTTTTTGCAGAAGACTTCAGGTTTTGTCAAATTTCTTGTGACGTTGATAGGAACCTCACATGGCCAATGAACACCTGAAAACACCACGCACCATGGGAGTTCGCCTTCTGATGTCAAAAAACACACGGCCATTCATTCTGATTAAAAATTGGAAGCTTTCAGAAAGCTTGACTTTCCGAGCGTGAAAAGCTGTTCCTGCTCTTCGAGAAGTCATTTGTCATGAGGAAAACTGGGAGATGAAGCGATGCCGCCTCTAAAAACACATGCACCACCTTTTATTTTTTGTTTGTCTCTGTGTACTCCCTCGAATAGCTGTTCTGGGGACAGGGATGCTCATTATCCTGCTCGAGAAGAGGGTTTGCTGTGGTGGACCCATAAGCCATGGGGTGCAGGAGCTGGGCTGGGGAGGAGGGAGGAGAAACCATCTCTGCCTCTGCTGCGGCTCTCGCTATTTCAGGCTGAAATAATGCAGTTTTAGGTTTTAATTCAGGTGTGTCCACCGCTGACAATTGTCCCCTGCCTCCTCCAGAACAACAAGCCCTTCATTAAAACATGAGATTAGTTTTGGCTGTGAGCCTGAACGGCTCTTTGTTGATTTGAGGAGTATCCAGAGATGCCGAGGGGTGACCAGACGAGCTCCTGCCGGCTCCTCCAAGCCGTTTAAGGACCTCTCCTGGGCCCAATTTATTTCCCTTTGCTTCTTGCTCTTAGCCCCCAAGCAGAAGGGTTTTGCTTTGGTGGGAAGCAGCCTGGAACACTCCCGAGGCAGCTTTACTGAGATTTTTCCTCAACGTAGCCCAAAGCTTCGGGAGCAGGAAACTTGGCATGGAGAGCGGGTTGGTGGCTTGGTTCCCCACAGACCTTGAGAAACGTGTTTGTCTTCTAATTCACAGCTAATTAGTTCATGGGTGGGATGGGGAGCTCAGCCCTTCCACGCCTGAACGACTGCCCGCAGCCTGGCTCGCCTGTACATATTCCACACGCAAGTGAGGTTTTGGAAAATCTTTGCGTTGTGTGTCTTTTCTCCTTACAGACCAGGATGTTTCCACTCCCTGTGAGGATTCCTGTCCTTCCTCCACGTGCTCCACTGAGGGAGCCTGTTTCTCGGTGACATCTCCTTTAAGTTTGTTAGAGGTTGTAGAGGGTTTAGATTGCAGGGTGACAATAAAACCATGGCAGATGTATTGTTAACTCCCTCTTCCCCTTTCAGCCCCACCCTCTCCCCCCTTCCCACTCAGCACAGGTGATCGGGAGGAAAAGGAGGACAGAGAGAAGAGAGATGGAAAAATTAAAAATGTGTTACTAATGCTACTGATAAAATAGAGAAAATAATACAAAATATACGAAACCAATCTTGAAAGTCTCAGCAACTGCAGAGCCGGCACCTGAAGTCCTGGACTGGACTCTGCAGCCAACCGGAGCTGGATTCAGTCTGTCACTGGCCTCAGCTCGCAGGGACAACTCGCAAGGTCCTCTCCTAATGTCGGTCATAAGGAAAAGGGAAAAAGGGACGAGATCCTCGTGATCTCCCACTTTTATATGAAGTATCATGTGAATAGGATGTTATACACAATTGGTCAGTTTCTTGGTCACCTGTTTCTCGTTGCCCCTCTGGCGAGATGTCCATCCACGATTATCAATAACCTCACATTCCATTGCTGTGTTTACCAAAACACGTGTCTGGTTCTCCAGGAAAATGCAGCTAATATGAAGCTTTAGCTGACAGGCAAATTCACTAAAAGAGAAACTCGTTTTTAACAAAACCAGGACCGAGGTATTGAACATAATTCTAGCAGTGATTTTTTCGTTGAAATATTCTTTTTGCCCTTTTCCTATCCTCCACAACATAAAGGCTTTTTAGAGAGACTTGGACTGCACTTGATGAACTATTTCCTTGCCAAAATACAAAAAAGGAGAGGGGAGAGGCAGGGATGGATTTTGAATGTGCAAAAACTATTGTTTCAGGATTTTCTTCCCGTGACATGGGTCCCTTAGGAAATACCTTGCCACTTCATTTCCATGTTCTCATTGCTCAGCCTTTCAGAAATAACATTTGTTTGTTTAAAAACTGACCCAGCTAGGAATACAAATGCAAGGTCGTTGGCGGAGCTCGGCGATGCTCGGTCTGCATCACCTCCTATTAGAGTAGCGCCCGTGCCCTCAGCATCTTTCCAAAAGCAGAGAAGGGCTTTGGGGTTCCCCAATACAGCGGGGGAGCATAAGAAGAACAGAAAAACTGAAAAACATGCAAAATAGAAATTATTCTTCCTGGCTTTTGTGCGGACCCCAGTAGAACTTGAGAACATACATCAGGTGAAATGTCCCTGTAGAACTGCAACCGGAGCGATGCATAAAGTCAGTCCAGCCATGTCCGGGCATCCTTTGGGACAAATTCCACATGAAGCAGCGATTGTGAAGGAAAGGAGCAGACATCCCATGCAAGACATTCCGCGGGACTTTATACATCCCTGAGGAGAGATAATTAAGAGCTTTCCTACCAGCCTTGCGAACCGGTGCGCTGCCAGACGGCAGAAGCGAAGGACGGCTTCCACGTCAAACACCGTGTTTCCTCCTCAACAGCAGTCCCCGGTGCCCAATTCCAGCAACCAGCCGGCTTAAAATTAGGACCACAGGTTCATTAGAGTTGATATGGCACAAAGGATTGGGGCCTGTAAAAGTCTGGAGGCTCTCTCTCAGCTGCAGATCCCGGTGAAAAGCTGCCAGTCTGTTTATAAAGGCTCTGCTCCTGCGTCTACCATGGGGAAGGGTATTTTGGCACCGCAGGTGCGGCTAAAGAGGAGGTTAATGTCATGGGAGCCTCTGGGGCCTGTCTGAGTAATGAGATGCTTCAGTTTCAAGGGGTTGAATAGAGGAAGGCACAAGGGATGTTTCATAAATTGCATCTTAACAGCCAAAAATTGGTGTGTAGAAGGTTACAAGTGGGTGTAACTACAAGTACAAAGTCAGGCTGAGCCCAACCCTGGATCTTCCAAGTGAGGATGTGGTGCTGGAACTGCTAGGTCTTCCTCTCCTTGATCGGAACTGGTGGGGCCAAACCTCCAGTCCTGGGGGCAGTTTTGGGCCCCTCAGGACAAGAAAGACCTTGAGGTGCTGGAGCGAGTGGAGAGAAGGGAACGGAGCTGGTGAGGGGCTGGAGCACAAGTGTGATGGGAGCGGCTGAGGGACCTGGGGGGTTCAGCTGGAGAACAGGAGCTGAGGGGAGACCTTCTGATCTCTGAACTGCCTGAAAGGAGCTTGGAGCCAGGGGGGTCGGGCTCTGCTCCCCAGGAACAAGCGCCAGGAGCAGAGGAAACGGCCTCAAGTTGCGCCAGGGGAGGTTGAGGTTGGATGTGGGGAACAATTTCTTCCCCAAAGGGCTGTGGGGCATTGGAACAGGCTGCCCAGGGCAGTGCTGGAGTCACCATCCCTGGAGGGTTGGACAGACGGACATGCGGTTCTCAGGACATGGGGCAGTGCCAGGGCTGGGGGAACAGTTGGACTCTATGATCCTGAGGGTCTTTTTCAACCAAAATGATTCTATGATTCTGTGACTTCCCATTAGATCGGTTCTAATGATCATGGACTGATCACCTCCAAGCTGTGTACCCTGTGAGCTGTCTCCCCTGTCTCTAACATGTGGCTCTTCTATTGCTATCTCTTCATTCTTTAAATTGCATTTTAAAGATGGGAATATCTAAATTGAGCTGCTTTAGCCTCTGTTCTCCTAACAGAAAGTATCATCCCCAGTGCCCTGAAGATGATGGAAACCTCTTAGAACTTCGCTCAGCCTGGGACAGCTCAAGCCAGGACATACTAGGCAAGGTGTCTGCACTGACTCCACTTCTTCCATGGAAGAACATAAACCATTTTAGGAGCTCCGTGCAGGGCAGGGAAGCCTTATTTTCTTCCTGCAGCACCAGCTGCCTTGTGCTCTTTTGTATGCTGTTCGTTTGCAAAGTCATCCTTGGTCATTTATTTAGAAACCTGCCGGGGAACAGATGCTCCGAAAAGAAACATGGCAAATCCTCCGCGGGGCCTCTTTTCACTCTGTGCAGGGGCTTTTTGGCAACCAGATGGAGGAAAAGGTGAAGGTGACAGGAGCTGTGCGGGTCCTGGTGTTTCTGTACAAAGAACTGGCGTTGCAAGCCCGACGCGTGGTTGCTACCGGAGCTGGGGTTGTGGTTGGAAATGAGGTTCAGCCAAGTGCAACTCCTTTGGGGTGTATCCTGCAGCGAATTTAATAAGTTATCTGCTGCCTGCCTGTGGGACTGCTTTCTTCTCGCCCAGGTGACACTACCTTGTGTTCTGTACAGCGATCGCAGGTCGAGCAGACTGCGAATGGTCCAGCAAAGACACCAGGGTTTAGTGTCCAGGATCTACCCAGTAACACCGGCTTCCCAAAAAGGCTCCTGAGGACTCAGAAAAACTTTGTTTGAAAGGAAAGGAGACCTCCTTGCAAGAAGGTACAAGTGGTGTGTGGGAGGAGGACCCAACCCCTGTGGTAGGGCTGAGGACCTTGGTCAGTCATCTGAAGGAGAAGAGAAAGTCCCACTGAAATTCCCAAGTGGGGACAACCCTGTTGCTTAAATGCACAAACGTACTTTTCTGTCTTCAACTTGGCTGGGCTGGAGTTTGGCTTGGAAGGACCCAACTCCTTGGCTGTGCTCTTCATTAGCAATAAGCGTCGTTAAAAACCATGAGGTTTTCAATAGGAAACAAAGATAAAGAGAAAAGCAAAAGGCCTGGCAAGCTGGATGGAGGAACTGAGATCTTGGAAGGTCCCGAGCGGTTCAAATGATGTTCTCAACCTCGGCTAAATCAAGAAAGCAGCAATGAGCCTAGACTGGACTGAAGCCAGGACCCATGTCCCAAAACCCCATTGCATGGACCCCGTGGCACCGGCTCTGAAAACCACCCAAAATTTGGGATGCGACACTCCGTGATATGAAGCGGAGGGGGGAAGCAGTGAGGCAAAGCAGATAAAGATTTGCAGTAACAAAGGAGCTATTTCTTCTGTTCTGATTTTTTTTGTTCCCAAAAACAAAGGAGAGACTGAAGAGCGCCTGTTTAATTTGCGAATTTCACAGACTCGGCTCGCACAAGAGAGGGGGGAAGAATCAACAAAAAGCCCAACAACAGGCATGGAAAGAGCCCCAAGTATTAATGGCAGCTGATCAATAACTAATCCGCGGCGTTCCAGTTACCAACTTGATGGAGAAAATTCACGGTGCTTAAGTAATTCCAACTAATCTTAATGAATGCCTCCATGCCTACATGCCTGCAGAGCTGTGTGAAATTTATAGAAAAATGTCATTTCGGCTCTCTGAATACTTTTTTTTCCCCTCACAGTCATCAAAGGAGCATAAAAAATGCTCTTAGAAATCTGCTATCTCTCTCTGCCAGATGAGGGCTTCAAAAGGCAAGCACTCATTTTTTTGTCGTAAGCAAGGAAGATTATGAATACATTAGCTAGTTAACATTAAAAAAAAATCAAAACACCCAATTTTACATTCTTACTTATTTGTCCCGTGCCTCTGTCCCCTTTGTGTGCCTCACCCTCTTCCCCGCCGAAGAAAATAATGCTGAGTAGACAAATCAGCTACAAGTAGAAAACATTGATATGTACTTTTGTTCTATTTTTATTCGGTGCTACGTAGGAAAATTTCAAAGGGGAAGATCAATATGGTGGTTTCGAGCCTTCTCTGTCTTTCGCTGGTAAAAGCTGATGAGTTCCTCTTAAGTTTCTGTGGGAGAGAAGGCCCGGTGAAGTTGCCACCAAGCCTGCGAGGAGCTGGATGGGTGACCAGCTGGGACCTTTTGTAAAGACGGAAAGGCTGGATCTAGAGGCAGAGCAGGCTGGAAATTATCCAGTGGAAGTTTATTTTCCCCTGGAAAGCTTACGATCTGGTCCTGGGACTCGAGATAGCCAGGAGGGTTTGGAGGTGGGTGAAGGAGACATCACTTATCCATCTCATCCAACACTTGAGGTCACTCCAGCTCTTCAGGTCACTCACCTGCAGCCTGAGCCAGGCAGAAAGAAATATTCAGCATAATTAATTTCAGCATGTCCATCCTCCCACTTGAGAAACCAGTTTCACCTTGCCAGGGCGGCTGCCTGTCCTCAGAGAGCAGCCGTGTCCATGCAACTCTTATTACTTACTGAAAACGCCTCACATCAAAAGGGTCCCTTTTTCTTCTCCATTTCCCCCGGGGTCCAGCTATGACTCTGTCATAAATTGATGTACAAAGTACGAACAGGATTATATATTTTTTTTTTATAACAACTTCAGCAATCATTGTAGTTCATAACTAGGCATGGAGGGTTTTTATTAATTTAACAGTGTTATTCCCCTTATGAAATATTCATCCCATAGGATTTCTGTGCACATGAAGGTTTTGAAGAAATTGATCTGCAATGCAGTTACTCCTTTAAATGAATGATTTCTTTATTATCTCTCCCTTTCAGCGATACTGTATATACGAACGGCGACTGATTAAATGTGCAATCAATCTCACGAAAGCAAACAGCTCTGTTTTTAATTGGCGGGGAGGGGGTTTACTGTACGGGAGGGGCGTTTGCAGAGCCCAGCAGGCTGGGTGCATGGCTGTGACTTGCTTTGACAGCTCTGGCATCCCCACAAGCCCTGGGCCTCCCCACCCCGTGGAGATGCCTTCATCCCACCCAGCATCATCCTCCTTGCCAGCTCGGCTGATGCGCCATTGTCCCATTAAGTGACACCTTGTGGACCCTGATTCAGCAAAGCACTTAAGCACATGCTTTTCTTTCAGCTTAATCTGAGCCTTGTTTACTTTGGTTTTGTTGTCTCCCCACGTTCCCGTGTTGTTTAACCCACTGGTGAGCGCTGTCACGTCCTTTCTGGACCAGTTCGGGTGGGTGACGACAGCTGCTTTCCAGACCACTGCGAGTGCGGCACCATGAGATGAAACGTGTCCTGTGGTGTCAAACTCCGAGCAGGGTTCCCGTAAGGCAAATGAGGCTTGTGCAATTAAAGATCAGAACGTAAGGGCCATGCAAAGGGGAGAGACGAGAGTTATTTTGATATCCTTCATGGGGGGATTCTCGGAAGGGCTGACACAGCAAGGCACTGGACTGAAAAGCCATCTGATCCGTCTCACAGGGAAAGCGCGAGCTCTGCTCCGAGCAGCTGAGCATTTCCGTCACTTTTAGCCCACACTTGATCCTTACAAGGTGTTTGGAGAGAAAACAGATGGCCGTGTTCATGAGTGATGCGGTGATGAGATGCTTTTGGCATCGACAGGGAGGTCAAGCCGGGCTCAGGCCCGCTGTTCCCATTGCAGCATGCTGCTCCAGATCTTGTCACCAGACTCCTCCAGCTTCAGCCACATCAGCCCACGGGTGTCTCCCACCTCCTTCTCACCCCACTACACCAGCGTCTGCTTTGGCAGCTTCTGTGTCCTCCTGCAGCCGAGATACCCAAGGCCAGGGTGAAACATTACTCCAAGGCATGGCACGGTCCTCCTTGGATGCGCAACCCAACTATCCCCCCTCTTTCTTCTTCACAGGGCAGGATGTCACCCTTTGAGATGGCAAAATGTCTCCTTGCACCCTGCTCTTCTGGTCGCCTGCCCCATGGAGACACTTTGAAGTGACATTGCCAGCCCAGAGGAGCGAAATGCAGGGGGTTTGCTGGTCATCGCAGGTGTTTCTGGAGGGATACGGAGCAGCAGATGCCGTCCAGGCCACGTCTGGCCCGGTCACTGCTCAGTCTTGCAGTGTCCCCTGGTGTTTGAAGACATCAGCTCAAAGCAGCTGAAGCTGCAGTGCTCACCATGTAGTTTATTCACCCAGGAACGTTGGTGTGAGCTGGACCTGCTACCACCTCCCCAGAGACACCCCTGGTAACGCTGTGTTCCCCAAAAAACGGCACTCGATAATTTTCAGTACAAGCCACCTCAGAACTGATATATAAAAACTCACTTTGACAGGAGACCACACAGAAATGGGGAGAACTGGAGGAATTCAACGTGGTCTCCAGTGGACATAAGGTGTTGGGATCATTCTGAAAGGTTGAATTCAGACAGATGTGAAAGGGGCACAACGCAGCTCCTGGCAAGAATAAGCGGCCCTGGAGAAAATATTAATGGCTTTTCATGCATTCACCTGGTTTTGCACTGGGCATAAAAATCTCCAGTGAGATGTGAGAAACCGAGGGAAATACTGGAGAATCAGTGGTGGGGCAGAAGTGCAGCTGGATTGAAAGGTCTACAAGGGAAGGACCCAAACCCAGAGAAAATGAGGTTTCATTAGTTCTCTGTTTCCTATTCTAGATGGTCAATACCCTCTAGGAGTGATGCAAACTGTGTGGCATGGACCGGGAAGCTGATTTTGAAAGAAAGAATCATCATCTAGGCAGGAAAAAAACCTGCAAAGTATTCAAAGGAGCTGCTTAAAGACAGGGGAGTTCCAACCGGCAAAAGGATTTAATAGAGAAATGCCAACCTCGAAATCAATGAAACGTAAAACCCCTCTGAGTGCAAAAGGAATTGAAGACATTTGTTACCCACTAACACCATGTTTTGGGTATCGATGGGAGCTGCAGAGGAGGAGCGAGCTGGAGATGGGGCAGAGACTCTGCCAGCTGAAGATCCGGGCTCAGGATGGGTGAAATTGGCCCCTGTACACTAAGTATTGAAACCTCAAAGGATTGCTGCAATATCCTCGACTTGTGATAAATACATGAAAGATTCTACAGAGCTTTGACATAATAATGATCATAAAAATCCAGGTGAATTGTGTTGTTATCCAGCATCGCTCCCTGACCTCAGCACTTCTTCTGTCTCCGACCTATGAGGCAGTTTTGTATTTGCTGTCCAAAGCTGGTAAATAAAACTGACTGGAGAGATACGGGAGTCTGGGTGAGCTGAAATGATGCTCATGGGCAACGTAAGCATCCAAGACTGAGAGGATTACCCCAGGTAAGATTTCAGCTGAAACAAAGTCGATGTTAAATGTATTTATCCCAAATGAGAGCAGTTAACCTGCTGAAATCACATTCCGGTATTTATCCGATTGCCAAAACTAGTTTGCTACCTTTTAGCTTCAAAATTTATTGGCAGTTTACCAAATGAGTACCATTTATCTCTACTCTGATTTTTACGTTTTTGGAGAGAGAGGTAATTTAGCGTGTTTGCATAACACCTAATACAGACTTCATTTTGTAACACAAATAATACCCATCCAAACTTTGTATTGTCAACTGAACACATGCACAAAGGCGGTTAGTTATCTTATTCAGTTTCACTAATTTCCTGCGCTTTAGCTGAATTCTCTTATTGTCTTTTCCTTGAAGGGAAAACAATGAGTAGGGGAAAGCACTGATATTTAGCTCTTTCTGTGAAAAGAACAGAAATATTCCCCTTTTGCAGAGGCACCGCAGCAATTGCAGATTCTTCCAGGAGGTGGCAGGAAGATTTTTGTGCAGGGAAGAGAGAAAAGGTACGGACAGAAATAAAGATTTAAAGGAGGAAAGAATGCACCTGGCAAGCAACAATGTGAAAATCCTCTCCCCGTGCGGAGGGCGGCGCAGCTCTCTGCGCATATTGGTCTCTGGGAGATATATCCAGCCCGAATGCTGTGATTTATGGAAAAAGGGATAGAAAATAGCCTGATCCCCATTTGGCAATGAGCAGACAAGACAAAAGAGCTAAATCTTCCTACTTAAATATTATCAATAACAGACATGCACAAAAGCCTTAAATACTGTATCCAGGTTACAGTATAAGTTGGGGAATGACCTCTTGGAGAGTAGTGTAGTGGAAAGGGACCTGGGGGTCCTGGGGACAGCAGGGTGAACATGAGCCAGCACTGGGCCCTTGTGGCCAGGAAGGCCAATGGTACCTGGGGTGGGTTAGAAGGGGGTGATCAGTAGGTCAGAGAGGTTCTCCTGCCCCTCTGCTCTGCCCTGGGGAGACCACACCTGGAATCTTGTGTACAGTTGTGGCCCCTCAGTTCCAGCAGGACAGGGAACTGCTGGAGAGAGTCCAGCGCAGCCACCAAGATGCTGAAGGGAGTGGAGCATCTCCCGTGTGAGGAAAGGCTGAGGGAGCTGGGGCTCTGGAGCTGGACAAGAGGAGACTGAGGGGGGACTCATTCCTGGGGATCAATATGGAAAGGGGGAGTGTCAGAGGATGGAGCCAGGCTCTTCTGGGTGACAACCAGTGACAGGACAAGGGGCAATGGGTGTAAACTGGAACACAGGAGGTTCCACTTAAATTTGAGAAGGAACTTGTTCCTGGTGAGGGTGGCAGAGCCTGGCCCAGGCTGCCCAGGGAGGTTGTGGAGTCTCCTTCTCTGTAGACATTCCAACCCACCTGGACACCTTCCTGTGTAACCTCATCTGGGTGTTCCTGCTCCATGGGGGGATTGCACTGGATGAGCTTTCCAGGGCCCTTCCAGTCCCTGACATTCTGGGATTCTGGGATCATATCTGGGCAGTCGCTGGCCATATACTGCTCGCTGTCAATGCCCAGCTATGCTGTAAATATTAGTATTCCTGGCGAAAAGCTGGTGTTTAAGTGGGAAGAGAACCTGTTTGGAGGCTGTCACCCTGTTCAAGATGGCCAGAGGATTTCTGAGCTGGAAAACTGGGCGCCCCAAATGTCTTTGCTCTTCTCATCCCCATCGACATGTCTCCTAAAGGAGCCTGCGCACCTTGTACCTCCCAGATATCCAAAGGTGCATGAAAATCCTGCTCTGCCAAGGCACGAATTTGAATTCAGAGGGACCAAAGCCCATTGTTAATATTATTTTCATTACTCCTGTTGTAGCGACAGGGGTTGCTGCGAAGGATGAAGATACCGCTGTGCCTGCAATGCAGAAACAAAGCAAAACTCGGGGGGCTCATTCCCACTCTCCCACCCCCCAAGTGCTGCTGGAGCGCTGGGGTTTGTAGGGTGTCCTCTGAACTCACCCTCTCGAAACAACCTGGCATTACAGCAGCAGGGATATTTTCTCAAGAAAAGCGTCCTCTGTTCAGAAATTGATTTTTGGCACACTTTAGTGGGACATTATTGAAACCATTTGTAAAATTGCTGTGCTCTATTCATACCGTCTCATGCAGGAATTGGAGCGGTAGTGTGGAAATGAAACATTTCAATCTCAGTTAATATGGATTGTTTCAGTCTTATTAAAACATTTCAAGAAGGTCAAAGGAAAAGAATGTCAGAATATTTTTCTTGGGGAAGGAAAAATGGAGACTTGCCTTTGAAATCCCAAATTGGGTGACCCCAATTTTGAAATCTAGATTTGCACAGATAAAGTAATTCCAAATTTGGACACACTTTAATCACACTTCCTACCCACAGGCAAGGGATGTAAACTGGCTAGGGCAGTAAGCCAGAGTCTGGGCTTGGGCTTCAGCACACCTGGGATTGCAGCCCCAGCTTTCAAATGGGAATATAATAGAAGGAGGTTGGTTGGAAAAGACCCTCAGGATCATCGAGTCCAACCGTTACCCCACCCCTGGCACTGCCCCATGTCCCTGACAACCTCATCTCCACATCCGTTCAACCCCTCCAGGGACGGTGATTCCACAGATTTGAAGCTATTTGAACTAAAAATTCCCAGAAAATCTGAGGAATCTCAGTAAACCGACAGGAAATTCTTTGTGCTGATGCAGGTGAGGCCCTAATAGTCGTTCTCCATCCCCTTGAAGCTTCTCTAGGTGGGTTTTCACTGGTTCTGGTGATGGCTGCGTAAGTTATTTGGACTGAAGCTGTGCATTGACTGAGACACCGAGTCCCAAATTTAATTTAGACCTGTGTGTATGCAAAGCCTGAGGTTTGTCAGAAGCCCAAAGCATTTGTAGGCTCCTTTCAGAGGACACAGGTGGCCTAAGGGGACCGACGTGAGCAGCGGACCCAACTGGAGTTGAATCCTTTGCTTTGGGTGTTGATATATCAAAAGGCTTTAAAACCTGTGGGTGGACTCACATTCCACTTCTCTTATCACTTACAAGGAAAAGAGCCCAAGTTAAATCAAGAAGGAGTGGAAAATCTCCATGAAGTGCTTCTCTTGGGATGATGCAATTGAGCTTTGTGCTCGTTTCTCAGGGCAGATGTACACCTCAGCTCCTGCATTTCCTTTGTGCTTGCTTTTCAGAGGTGTCAAGCTCCTGAAAAGGCACCAGCTGCTGAGATGATTCACACTTCTGTCTTAAAAATGTTGGGGGAAACATATCTGTCTACCTTTGATACCAAGAAGGGGATCAAGAATATTGAGGGAAAGAGAAAGACAAGAGAGCTATTGCTTTTCTGTGACCCCGACGGGCAAACTTCCCGACACAGATAGCTCTATTTTGTGTCTTCTGCCTCCAAATTTAGGAATAATTGCCCGGGCCAAGCACCGAGCTTCCTTTTTTTCTCTTTGTTTTAGATATCCTTGTTGTTAACTCATCGCTTTTACTGGAAATATAAGAATTTTTTCTCCACTTTATCTTCCTTCCTTTGTTAATCCCCTTGTTGTCTTCCACCCTCATCCGTAATACGGAGGAGTCAGAAAACATCTCTTTTAATTATTTAGCATAATATTCGCATGAGGTTTCTATGTTTTCTTTTGCAGAAGCCACCAGAACCTCCTTCAAAAGAACAGCATATATCTGTAGCCAGGCTTCGCATTTCTAGATCATTAACAAATGTGGTTTTATGAAACTCTGGCAATTTGTCGTCTCTTTATCACCGAGTAGAGAGCGAGAAACAGAAAACTCTTCTGCGCTCGTCTCCTTTGAAAGTGTTTAATAACTTCTTTTCATAGTTTTCTCTGCAGTTCATGCCAAGAAAATATTCCTGCAAGGTCAGGTCTGCTGGGGAGGCCAAACGAAAAGCTGGACCTCAGCGGATTTACGGGATCATCTGGACAGGCAATATTGGCCTTGGGAAGCAGCTTTCACAGCGCTGGCTCCAGCCAGCTTGTTTTTTAAGGAATAAAACAAAGTCTTTGAAGGGCCTTATCTATAACTAACACTCAGTGGCTTAAGCCTAAGAGACCCTGGGCTACTGTATCGGGTTTGCTTTTCTTTCTCCTGCCTGGTTTCTGATGCCACCCTAACCTTATTGTATTGGTTTCCCATCCCTGGGAAGCGGGAGAAACGGCAGCAACAGATTTTCCTCTCTCCCAGAGTCTGTGCACTTATCTGCAACCACAGAGTTTGTATTCGTCACCAGAGGATATAAAAAAAAAACCCACTGTCTTTTTCCTCTGGATTCTTGCTTTAGTCTCTCCGACTAAAAACACTCAGTAAATAAAGAAGAAGATGACACGGAAACCAAGTCACCAAGGGCTTGCATGGGTCGCCTGATCCCCACACCTTGCTCTGTGACCGCTGGGGTAAGAACACGTGAAATGGGTTTTACAGGGATTTCACCCAGAAACAAACGAAAGCCCCAAATTTGCTCAGAAGCTCCAGGGCTGCCCAGCACCAAAGAGCTGTTCAGGTGTGTGTGGAGCAATTAGGCTTCATGTTGCAGGCAGTCTTTCGGGGCAGAAAAGCAGTTTAGAGAGGAATATTGTGATTTATTAATTCTGGGAAGAGTTGTGCCTGCCTGAGCTGAGTGTGGAAGCCAGACTTGCCAGCCAGCACCCCTGTGGAAATATCTGCTGAGGGCTCGATGGTGAAGAAATGACTTAGCGAGCCAACATCTGGTGAGGGTCCCTGTCCACATGTGATAATTCCATTAAATTAATGTGGGCTGCATGTTCTCATGACAACCCTCAGCCCAAACAATAACAACATGGAGGATATGTGAATGAGCAAAAAAGAGAAAATCCTGGAAATTCTTCCTTTTCCCAAGGAGGGAAGTGAAAGGCAAGCACCAGGTGTAGGTTCACACGTTCCACATGGTTTTTGCAGTCCAGGACAGTATCTACATAGTTCCCTGCCCAGCACTGATAACCTGGCGATGGGAGATCCATACCAAGTGTGGAGTCCATTTGGCTTCTGACTCTGATCTGTGCTCATCTCCCTTGGGTCTCCTTTCAGGGTGAAACCTTGCGCTTTCCTTTCTCTTAGAATCATAGAATCACTTTGGTTGGAAAAGACCCTCAAGATCATTGAGTACAACCATTCCTGCAGCCCTGGAAGAGTCTTCAGTTATTTATTTAGAGTCGCAAAGTCTGTGGGAGGAATAACCAGAACCTAAAGCAGAATTCTCCTCAGTCCCAGTCTAGTGATTTGTCTGGAAATTAGCTGATTATTGATCTAAAAGGTAGAAAGAAAACAAGGAGCATCTCTAAGAAGGGGTGTGAATTGGGGAGACAGAAGGAAACTGAAGGATGCTCCAGAAGACCAGGCTGTGCTCCCAGATACAAGCACATCTGAATGGAGACTCATAGAATCATTTTAGTTGGAAAAGCCCCTCAAGATCATAGAGTCCAACTGTTCCCCCACCCCTGGCACTGCCCCATGTCCCTGAGTACCTCATGTCCGTCTGTCCAACCCTCCAGGGATGGTGACTCCAGCACTGCCCTGGGCAGCCTGTTCCAATGTCCCACAGCCCTTTGGGGAAGAAATTGTTCCCCACATCCAACCTCAACCTCCCCTGGCGCAACTTGAGGCCGTTTCCTCTGCTCCTGGCGCTTGTTCCTGGGGAGCAGAGCCCGACCCCCCTGGCTCCAAGCTCCTTTCAGGCAGTTCAGAGATCAGAAGGTCTCCCCTCAGCTCCTGTTCTCCAGCTGAACCCCCCAGGTCCCTCAGCCACTCCCATCACACTTTACGCATTGGAACAGGCTGCCCAGGGCAGTGCTGGAGTCACCGTCCCTGGAGGGGTGTAAAAGGCGTTTAGACGAGGTTCTTAGGGACATGGTTTAGTGCTGGAGTTGGGTTATGGTTGGACTTGATGATCCTGAGAGTGTCTTCCAACATGACTCTATGACTCATATGACTCTATGATGTATCCATCTCCCCCTTGACCTACCGTCTCTTAATTATAAACCCAATGGCCCCATTATCCCCAGACAAGCTGCTTTTGTGAGCGTTTTCACGCCGTGTCCCGCACCCCTCACGTGTGTCAGGCTCCCCAGCACCCGTGGGTGGCTCAACCCCAACCTCCCCCCGGCCCCGGGGCGGCTCCTTTGTTCCGGGGGCGGCCAGCAGCGGGGGTGCCGGTGGGGCCGGGGCCGCCCCCGCAGCCGGGCCCGGGGCGGGGCCGCAGCCTTGAAAGGGCGCCAGGAACCGGACGCTGCGTCATGGCGGCCGCGGGTGGAGAGCTGCGACACGTGTGGTGATGGTGGAGGCCACGGGAGGCCGCTCGGGCCGTATCTGCGTGGAGAGCCGAGCTCGGGGCTCCTCCGGGTGGGTGTCTGCGTGTGCCCGGCTCTGGGGGACCCTGCGGGGGGTGCCTGTGCCGGGGGAGGGCCCGCTTTGCGGGTTCGTTCTTTGTGTTCTCCTGCCTTTGAGTTGACGCTCTGTTGAGGAGGCCGTTCGCACGTTTATTAGGGTTTTCTTCCTGCTCTGTGGGCAAAACCAGCCGCCACAGTGAGGGAGCTGGGGCTCTGGAGCTGGACAAGAGGAGACTGAGGGGGGACTCATTCCTGGGGATCAATATGGAAAGGGGGAGTGTCAGGAGGATGGAGCCAGGCTCTTCTGGGTGACAACCAGTGACAGGACAAGGGGCAGTGGGTGCAAACTGGAACACAGGAGGTTCCACTGAAAGAGGAGAAGAAACTTGTTGGGGATGAGGGTGGCAGAGCCTGGCCCAGGCTGCCCAGGGAGGTTGTGGAGTCTCCTTCTGTGCAGACATTCCAACCCACCTGGACACCTTCCTGTGTAACCTCATCTGAGTGTTCCTGCTCCATGGGGGGGTTGCACTGGATGAGCTTTCCAGGTCCCTTCCAGCCCCTGACACTGTGGGATTCTGTGAAACTGGGCTCAGCCTGTTGCTTTGATGGGGGTTGTGGTTTTGCTGTTTCACCAAGAACTGGTTTTGCTGCTAGTGGGGCTGAGCAGAGGCTGCTGAATCAGCTGAGGTGTTCCAGTGTGACTGTTCGTTGTGTTTTTTAAGGGAAAATGTTGGATTTTTTTGTGCTTTGGTGCTCCATGTTGCTGATAGTGGGTCTCTCCAAGCCTGTGTGCTCCCCACAGGTGATCACAGCCACCTGGGCACCTGATGAGGTGGTGACCAGGGACTTTGGGGAGCATCCCTGTCCAGGTGTGTTCTTCCTTCACCCCCAGTTGTACAGGGCTGTTTGGGGCTCATCCAGCCAAAACAGCCCCTGGAGACCTCGAAAAGCAGGAGGAACATCACTGTTTACCCCTAAGGAGCAAGGGAAGGTCTTCCCACTGGTATCTCTGAGCCCTTTTTGGATGCAGGGACCATTCTTTATGAAACACACTGCATGGAGATAGGTAAAACAAAGCCACCTCAATGAAGAAACTTCCTATGTATTTAGGAAGACTTTGTTTTATTTTTTTTTCTTCTGATTAATTGTGTGGGTGGGTATATATGCTGGGAAAGGCAATAATGTTTACTGGAATTGTGCTATAAATGGTTGCTAACTTCTAATTCGCTGTGTGATAAATATCACAATGGATGCTGCAATATGTTAACATTCAAAGGATGAGCTCCTCTTTCATATGGATTTATTTTCATGCATGAGGCGTGTGGAAGGTTTGAAGACACCTTCTTTGCATCTTTCCTCTGTATTAGGAAGAGGATGAGACATCTCTTAAAAAGAGACGGATATCTCTGGGCTCTTTTATGCAGAAATGAATTATTGAAATTGTTAAATACATTTTTTTTTTTCACATTTGCAGAGCCGGGCTGAACAACTTGTACGTATATTGAATTTGTGGGAACTGGGCAACAAACCTGAATACTTTTGCTTCTGTCTGAGCAGATAACTGTAGACTTGTGTTAAATGGTGGAAACCTATTGTCATATGGCAGAACATGGAGGAGAATCCTTCCTTTTAAGCTCTAGTATAACTTACAGAAAAAAATATGCTTTTAGCTATAGGTGAGGTTGGAGGACAAAATCAAATAGTGCAGGGAGGAGGGATTACAGCAGTATTATATCTCCCTTTGTCAAACAACTAATTTTAGATATGGATTTTAGATGTTCCTTTGCAGTATATTTTTATGCTTAGATTCTCAGGTTCAGACTCTCAGATTTTATTTAGGTGATGGATTTCTATCAAAATTGTCAGACAAAGTAATGCTGGAAGATGAACCCAGCGCTTTAGTACTCCTTTTATTTTGTATGTAGAGCCAGGGGTTGTGTTTCCCCCTTATTAACTCTTGTAGTGGCTTTCTGATGCTTAATAATCTAGTGTAGGTTTCATTCCCTCTTAAACTGGAGATTGATTTACATAGAGAATCCTGGGGGGATTTTACAGATGTTTCAATGTACCGTTAGTCATGTTAATTAGCAAATAGCCTTTGTTACCACTTTTTACATTTCTTTTTGACACAGCAGCCCTCGTTTTGTGACCAGGAAGTTCTGTTGCAGTCGTATTTTCTCAGGTTAGGATGAGGTTTGAGGGACAGTTCACTTGTAGATGGCTTGTTCATTCCTCTTTCCAGCTTTCCTGCTAATTTGTTTTGAGCTTGTGGAGATCTGAGGCTTATGGTTCTGTGTGTGTGTCTGTGGGCTCTTAATAGGTGGTGAGGGTGGTTTTAGTGGTGCAGATTTTTATTTGTTTTTAGGCAGAAATGTTTCTTTATGTCCGGACTGCTGATTTTAGGGCATTAGGTAAGGTTTCACGGAATAATTATTTTCCATATTCTGGCAATGTGCGTCCATAGGATGTGAGCATCTAGAGTCCTCTGAGACTCAGTTGTCTTTTAATAGAGAAGTAGGTGCTTTATTTCACCTCTGGCTTTGGGCGGATTCCCATATAGCCAATCTGTGCTCGAGTATTAATTGCACAGCTTTCCTCAGAAGCAAACCACCCAGTTTGCACAAACTCAGGCATTATCACTGAAAAAATACCCTTGCACAGAGGCTGTTGGATCTGTTAGATTCACAGACTGAGGCTTTGGGCTTTATTTTTGAGTGGTATCAGAACAAAGCCAATATGCCTTCCACACAGGTGATCTCTGTTATCTTGTTGATGAGTATCATTACCCATTTATAAATAACATATTTACTTGGATTTGCATCAGTTTGGGCGGTCTCGTTTAGCTGGCAAAGCATTTTATGTTATTCAGCATCAAAAGGTGGCACATGCCATGGGACCAGCGGGGTCCTGGCTACCTGGAATCCTGTAAAATTCCACCCCCTCCTCTTATTTTTTTCAGCAATAACACCTGTTTAGCCTTGGACATCCCACCCGCTTGCCCCAGGTGTTCTTGGCAGCAATTTGTCTCCAGAGGGACGACTGCAGGTGGCAGCAACAATCTTTCCCTGCGGCAGCTGGAGGTGCTGCAGCAGCTTTCCCCGATTCCTGCGCATAATTGAGCTCCTTACAAAACCAGCTCAGTGGTAAAACAGCAAACTGTAAGCAGAGAGTGCAGAGATTGTCGTCTAACAACCGAGATGTGGGGACACTCTTCATTTCCCCCTTTTCTTCTCTTTGAGAGGAATTTGGATGGTTGGAGGAAGGGGGGGAAGAAGTCTTTCTGCATTGCGTGCTACCAGACATACACACAAAAAAAATCACATTTATGTGCAGCGATTGGTTAGTCTGGCTGGGTTTGTCTGAGTCCTCTATTGAGCAGCTTCAGGCTTTTTGTGCTTCTGGCTGTGTATTTTTTTTTCCTCCTCCTGTTCGTTCTGTGCTTTACTATGATAGCAGGGAGCTGTTATTCATGATACGAGTAACCAAAAAGGCAGCAAGTCATTTCTGTGCATTATCATTCCAGGCAGAGACACAGACCTTGGAGCTCTGGGGATTTGAGTGCTTAGTACGTGAACTTTCTGGCTGAGAAAGGTATTGCTTCCCACACCCTGGCCATGCTCTCTGTGCTGTGACCCCAGCAGTTTACTGCAAGCGCCACTTTGATCATTTCTGTGCATTTTTTGTGCTGGCTGCAGCTCTCAAATTATTCAGTGCCACCACTCAGGGAACCACCTCTGCATTTTGCACTGCTGGTGGGGGGGGGCCTTATTTATAGATATGTTGGATTTTGGGAGCTGGTTTGAGTTGGGTTCATACTAACAGGTGTGCTGTTTCTGTCTTTGAAGACCTGAGGGAGCTTGGTTAGAGTAGCTTGTTGCATGAATTATTTGACTCATCTCAGGATCGGGTGGACATGTAACCGCCATGTGTGCTCCAGGGAATGAGGCTATATCTCCTAGGGATCCATGTCGCTTTATAAAATCATAGAACCATTTAGGTTGGAAAAGACCTTTAAGGTCATCGAGTCCAACTGTTACCTTAACACTGCCAAACTGTGTTCCCTATGAACCACATGCACACGTTTTCTAAACCCCTCCAGGGATGGTGACTCCACCACTTCCCTGGGCAGCCTGTTCCAGAGCTTGATAACCCTTTCAGTCAATAAACTTTCCCCAATATCCGATCTAAACCTCCTCTGGCATTTCCTGTTGTAGCTCTTTCTACCTTGTTGTCAGACAACCCCTTGGAGCCCAGAACTGGTGTAAATCCAAAGTGCTCAGGTCAGTGTTGGGGCTAATACACTAATTATTGTTGATTGTGTTCAGATGGAATGCATCAGAGATAGGATTATGTTGATCACTCGTGTGCAACCAGTTACAGAATTGGCCCTTTAGCACGATTTGTAGAAATAGCATTTGTGATGCAGCAAGTTGTGGCTATAGCTCACACTGTGTAAACAGCAGTGTAATGTGCAAATCAGGTGCTCAAGAGTTACAGAAAATGCATGGACTAGTTTGGCAGCCTCTTGATATGAAGAATATGGTGGATGTAAAGATTATATGGTGGTTAGGGGGAGAAAGTCAACAAATTCTCTGTTTGCTTAGTAAGTGAACATAGAGAAATTCCAATTCTTGTGTCCTTTAAGTTGATGGTGGTCCAGAGGGTGTGTAGTGCATGAAATGATGCCCTTGTGAAGGGAGGGCAGTGCTGCTCTGTAACTGCTCTGTGCCACATGGCTCGGTGTGACACTAAAGAAGGTTTCACAAAACAACTATTTTCCATATGGGAGTAAAAGAGGGAGAAAACAGGAAAAAGCTGTGAATCTCCATCAGTCCTGTTGTTCCTTCTCCCAGCCAAGCTCTTTACAAAACCACAGCACTGGCATTTGAAGTGCTTAAAGAAAACTGATTTCCTACCAGTTGAGAGCTGGGGCCTCGTATGAGCTGCCCTTGGAGACATTTTAATGCATTTTATTGGGTTTAGCACAAAATGAAGATTTGCTAATCACAACTCTTGAGTGATTTGACCAGATTGTTTTAGAACAAAAACCCCCGAGGAGAAAAATAAAAGTACTTTCTGCTGACATTTTCCAAACTCTTTCTTTTTGCTGCTTTTCCGTTGAGCTGACTTTTCATTTCAGACCTTTCTTTAACTTTATTTTTTTGAGAAGTTCAGAAGCGTTCCAAAAAGACTTTTTCAATTTTGTTGAAGCAGATATTGTAGTCGAGCCAGAATAGGTTTCCCTTTGCTCTCTTCTTCTCACCCCCAACTTTCACAATGTGCAAATCAATCAAACTAAAAAAATGTATTGTTTGCCTGGACTTCTCGTCTAGAGGCTCTTGGGTAGGGCAAAGTGATTGGATTTGTGACCTCTTGGTTCAAAATGTCTGGTTGATAACACTCCTTCGTTATTTTTTCCTCTCCCTGCTGAGGGCAATGGCGAGATCCTGGTTGGGTTGTGAATAGGTTGGGGAAGATGTGTCTGTCTGTGGGCTGAGGGGTGTTTGACATCCCTCATTCCAGCAGGAGCAGGTTTGTGGTCAAGGTGCAGGTGGAACCGCTGGAGCAGAATGATCGATACGCGTTAGCGCCAGAAACAGTGTGATTTGCGATGCATTAAGGCATCCTGGCTTGTGTCTGAGCACTCTGATAGCACAACACTTTAATTACTGTTTATGCATCCTGAGGCACTTCTGTTTGTTCTGCCGCATGCTGAATGCTCCTCATGTAAAACATAATATCAACGTGGACTTCCAGAAGCTTCTGGCTTTTCAGGGAGTGTAATCTTTTGGTTTAGAAGGCTCCCGCATTGGAGAGCGGTGAGTTAAACTGAACCATCTACCTTTTTGCTGTGTCTTTCACCAGCTCCTAAGGAGGTCCCTCCCATTTCTTTACCGTCTTCACCTTGCACTTGTGTGATGAGCGAAGCTGCAGTGTTGCTGGGATTCACAGTAAAATTAATCCTCAGCAAAAGAAACTTTTCCAAGGTTTTGTTTGGTCTCTTTAGTGGATTTTTTTTTTAATTAATCTTTTACATTCTGTGAAATAAGGATCACAGGATAGGAACTGGGCAAGTCCTGAGCTTCAGTTTTGGGGCGTACAGGCAGATGCTTGCAGAGCGAATGCCAAAGGGATTGTGAGTAAATAGACAAATTGCTAGTGGCATAATTTCTTGGAAATAAACCTAGCAAATTAGACTTGTTAAAGCAACCGCTGAAATGGCTAATGCCATTGAATTGTCAAAATAGAGAACTGCAAAGATCCTCGGTTAATTTACATATCACCAAAGCAAAAATAATGGGAAAATAACGAGCAATTATTGTCCCTGGCTCTCCCTATTCATTATTTGAAGTTAAGACATTTATCAATATGGAATTAAGTAGGCATGATGTGCACAATTATATTGGTCAGTCAAAACTAGGGGAGATGATGAGGAATTTTAGAGATATCCATCAGAGGAAGGCAAATGGGCAGCACCAGGAATATTAATGGTTGCAAGAAAGGGGCAGCCAGGGCTATTGAAATGTTTTAGTGAGGTCTAGGTCACTTAGAAAGGCAAGTGATGTATTTTTGGGAGAACAATTATTCATAGAATTGTTTTGGTTGTAAGAGACCCTCAAGATGGCGTCCAAGCATTAACCCAACCCTGGCACTAACCCATGTCCTGAAGAACCTCATCTCCATGAGATGAGGTCTGGTTCATATGCACGACAAGTTGTCTTGCATGTAATATTCAAGAGTGGTGTAGAACGTTGGGACTGTGTCTGGGTTTGGTACATATTAGCATTACTGATGTGTTGGTGGTGCTGGGCAGATGTTGAGCATCCTTTTCACTCCATAAGCCCTTCACAAGCTGCTGTAGCTGGGAGACCCTCCCCAAGTGTACCAAGTCTGTACAACCCAGATTGTGGGACATTTTTTTCCTTGTAGAAGCCATGGAAAGAACTTTAGGGTAAAAATTCTGGGTCTGCTCTCCATCCCCTCCCACTTTTGCGTTTGGCCGCAGTAGAAAATAATTGGTATTAGAATAAAGGCTACTGGAAGCTGGGCTGTCTCTGAACTGAAGGTGTCATAGCCCTGCAGGAAGGAAAGGCTTCTGCTGTGCCTTGGATTCCACCAGCAGTGGTTCATCTGGCCTTTACACCCACCTACCAGCATGGGCATTGCTGGAGCCAGTGCTGCAATTCACGGGGCTGAGCGCGGTTGGACTAGCGCAGTTCTGAGCTCTGCAATGAGCTTTGACAGATGCTATCAGTGTATCTCCCCATAAATAAATATGTAATCGGGCTGCGTGCTACACTTTCACATCCCGAGGAGGAAATTCTGACACTCCTGTCCTTTTATCTCTCTCATCCCTCTGCAGCTGTGAAAAAAACCCCTGACCTCGGATGCTCATTTTTATCATTTCATTTCAGCAGGAGTTGGTGCCTGTGGAGTTTTGTTACTCTGTGTTATGAAGGAGGAGGGAAGCAGCAGGCGTTTTGTTTAAATTCTTAATTGCAGGCACAGCAGGATTATGGAAATGTCAAGAGGGAAGTGACAGGGAAGACCTGACAAACACATGGGGGTTGGTTGAGTCACTGCTTTCTGTGTTCTGACGGGGCGGTGGGTGGGTTACGAGTCAAATGGATCCCATGGGCTCCCTGACCGGTACACCCATATACCAAACTGGACTGTGCTGCGTTTAGCCTGGCTCAAGATAGACCCAGGATTAGCAAAAATTAACAAAATTGGATTGTGCCAGTGGAGCTGGAGGGAGTATCAGAGCAGAGCAGCAGGATTCCGTCCCCCTTTGTGTGAACATGGACTGATGGAGCCAGCATGAGATGCTGGCGTAGCACTTGCCTGTGCTCTGCCAAATTTCGGCTAAAGTTGACTTCTCTTACCTTATAACATTAAGGATGGGTATTGAGGCAGGAGAGACCCTGGAGGAGGCTGACTCCAGCTTTTCAGTAGTTAAAAAGCTCTGCTTCTCTGTGATTTAGAGGATATTGCACTTCCATTCCCTTTTCTATCTTCCAGTTTGACTTTAGCACAAGGTTTTGTTCCTCATCTCAGGAACCTGGAGCACAGTGGCTTAGTGGGCATGATGCTGCATGAGTTGCTGTTCTCCTTAGACCTTGGAGGAACAGTCTGCATCCCTTGGCTCTCCATGCTCTCCATCCTACTTCTGCTGCCATGGACTCCCAGAGCCTAAAAAGTGGCACTGAAAAATGAGATTGAAGCCTGGAGCTGCTGCAGAAATGAGAATTTCATGATGTCCTGCCTGTTCCTGTTAAAAGTCCCCATGCTCAAAGGGCTTGTCCCAAAACAGACTCCATGGCTTCAGTTATCCTGTTGGCTATGAGCAATCCTTTCCAAAGCATATCTATTATGTTGATGTCCTGGTTGCATTCACAGTTGCTTTTCAACATTAAAAGACAGGGGTATATTTTCCAAGTCAACGCATTGAGGTTTCCCATCTTCTCCCAAAGGAGAAGGGAGAGTGAGAAATGTTTATTGCCCAAAAAGCTCCCAGAGAGACATAAAGGAGAAGACAGTGGGTGAGGGTCAAAATGGGTGGTTGGTACTGGGGGGGAAAAGGGAGATGGGAGAAGAGGGGAGGATTGGCAGAAAAACAAAAAGAAAAGCTGTCCTTGCAGGACATATTGGGAGAGTGCCAAACATTTGCAGAAAATGCAGAGGTGGGACCTGGAGCGTTGCTGTGCTGGCTCCTTTCTAATCATGTCACCTCTTCACCAAGGCCATGCTGCCTGATCATGTTATTATATCACTTAATTTTGGTCCCTCAGAGCTCGTGCTCCTCGTTAGGCGTCTCTGACTCTGGAGCCTGAGTAATTTTGCAAGTGTGTTTCTGTGTGTTTTAATAACTTTTGGGAGCACCACAGAATTTATCTTTAACTGAGAGCGGTCAATGCAGGAAGGTGGCCAAAACTGGCTGTGCTGTGATCTGGGGTATAGTGAGACCTCTTGGAAGCTGGGGAGCATGAAGGGAGTTTTGTGCTTGGTTCCCGGTTAACTTTACTGGTTCTGGATCCACTGGTGTGGATGAAGCATATGCCAAGTGGACCTTGTTGCTCTGGGCCTGCCTGGATCATCATGAAGGGGCAAGACTGATGGAGCCACCACCCAAATGATGTGCAAGGACTATTTGCAGAAGGACTTGAGGCATCCAGGACAGGTTCTTCTGGTGTCAGGATGAAGTTTTACCCACTGCTGGGGCAGAAATGCTGTCAGCTCTGCATGAGGCTCTTAGGAGTGGTGTCTCGAGGTTGTAACTGGAGGTTATTAAACATTTTCCCACTCGAATTAGGCCCAGGTCCTAACAATTGTTCTTTTGGTCTCTGACCTTGCTTATTTTCATAGCTGTTGGGGAGGGAGGTAGTTCCTGTCTTTTTGGACTGTTCAACTACCTTGTTGCTTGCTAAAAAGGTGTTTTTCTTTGGTAGGGTCTTAGAAAGATGTTAGTGACATTTGAAGCTCAACTTTGCTGTTTCAGCAACCAGCAACGAAGGTGATACCAGGCAATTCTTCCATAAGCAGCAGAACTAATGAGCCACTGGGTTTGTACCCTGCTTTCCTGACCTATGCCTCTCCCTTCACAATATTAGCTCTTCCCACGCAGCCCTGTGTTCCTCTCCCCTTCCTCTGTGCCCTTTATCAGTCACGAGTCTGTATTTGCCGTGGCAGGTTGGTCGGTGGTTTGTATTTCTTAGTTCATGTGACAGCCGAGGCACTGATTTGGCTCTGTTCCCCATTCTCTGAACCTTCTGTCAGTCTGGGGGGAACTAAAGTTCTTAGATGGATCTGATGGTCAGATGGGCAAGCGGTTGTATGAACAGCGTGTAAGGACTTTCTGCAGAATAGATTCCTTCAGAGCCTGGATGGTGCCCATTGTCCCTCTGAGCGGTATGGAAAATCAAATACTGCCACACTGTTTAGACACAAATAGCTGAGGTATAAACAGAAACAGAACAGTGTGAAAAGGTTATGAGGACAGCAGACACACTTGAAAGGAAATATGAGGTGTCTGGGATTTTTCTGAGCAGTTGCTTGGTATTGAGGGAGGACTCCAAAGGTTTCCCAGAGAGACTGTCCCACTGGTATCGTGTAGTTTTGGGCAGGGTGACCCTTTCTTACAGGGCTCAGATAAGCTCTAAGTGCATCAGATAAAGCCACTGAGGGCTCAGGCATGAGTGAAGGGGTGAACAACCTGCTGCTTACGCCTTTGTCCCTATTGAATGCTGTTCTTACTGGGATGCGATCAAAAGTGGGAGCAGGACTTTGCCCCGCACCATGCCTTTTCAGTTTGCAAGCCCTCGCATGCATTGCTCAGCCCAAGTGTTGATTTTCAGCTCTCCCATTGGCAGCCCTGTGCTGTCCCTTGACCCATGGGGCAGATGCAATGAAGTCAAATCTGATTTGTGAGTCGCTCCAGGACATGGGGTTTGCTTGCAGCTTGGCTCCACGTCCCCTGACACCAGCTCACCCTTGTCTTACAAACCGGTCTCGGTGTGTTGCTGTTGTCAGGGCTGGCTTTTGAGGGCAGATCTCACGCTTGGCACGGCAGGGAGTGTGATACCTGAGGTCTGTCCCCGTGTCATCGGTGTCAAAATCAACCTCAAGCATTTAGCAGGATGTGGGAGAAATAAGTGGGTTGGAGGGAGCTTGCACAAATAAATACCTTGGGATGGATTCTGATGCTGTTTCTCACGTGAACCCTGGTCCAAAGCTAGATGGAATCACTGGGAGTCTTTCTGTTGGTTCCGTAGCCATTAGGCTGGGTCTAAGCATGACCAGGCTCATTCCAATTCGGACACTCAGTATTGTGTCTGCGGTGTCACGTATCTGAATGCGACCCCAACCAAACCATGGAGTGAGAAGTGGAAAAAAAGAGACGGGCCTGCATTGTGCCTGTGAATATACATTTAAATCAGCATCTTGAAAGGGCCCAAAATTTATCGCGCTGCTGATGTCGTTTCCCATTCAGCAGCCTGAGTGAAAAAAGGAGCGCGGCACCAAACTCCGCACAACTAGGAGTCGGTAAATGATAGATGTCTGTATCCTCGGATGGGGAAAATCCAATTGTACGGGCTGGCTGGGTTTCAGCTGCTCTCTGAAAAAGCAGGGAAGGGGTGGAATAGTTACTTTTGCTACTTTGCACAAGTGGAGGTGGCGGAGCGTGGGAAAAGAGCCAGTCCTGATGGGCAAGGGTTGGAGGGGAAGAGGAGTGGGGAAAATCTGATGTGTTTGCGGGGAGAAAAGGGTGTAAAAACGGGGCTTGGCAAGAAAAGAGCCATTCTTTTGATTTCTCAGAGGCAAAAAAAATGAAGGCAGCATATTCAATGAACATAACTCCACAGTTGTCAATGCCGTCAGGTCTGTTTACGCCAGCCAGTCAATTTGACCCAGAGCTTTGATTAAAGAAAAAAATCAGGATCCTCAAATGTTCCAATAAAAAAGAGGTGATGGAAAAAAGTTGTGCGTTGGTTAAAGAGCACCCAGCTCCAGAGTCATTTATAACAGCTGAAAGGATTAAATGTCATCAGGGAAACTAAAAAGAAAATGAATCTGTAATTAAATGTTTAGCCCAGCCAAGACAGTATGGCATAGCCAGTCTGAATAATGTATAGAGGAAGCATCTCAACATCTATGCTTACTTTCAGTTTTTTTCATTAACTGAATCTATATTAATGCAAAACAAGATAGTGGGTGTGTTTTGAACATATTCTGGATTTGTTAGTTGGTTGATAGCTCAAAGCTTCCGTTGCGATCCGTGCCAGCTTGTGCTCCGAGTTATGCAAACATGGAGAAAATCTGATACCTGACGGGAAGAGCAAACAGCAGAACAAGTGAAAACAACCAGTCAACCATCTCCCAACCCCTGCCCGTGGCACAACCAGGGCTGGAAATCCCTGGCCAGGGTGTTCTCCTGTTTTTAGCAGCCTTGTCTGTGCCAATCTGCACAGATTGCTTCGAACTTGGGAACAGACTTGAGAGTTCTGTTCTCATTAATGTTATTAACTAAATACAATGCAAAGATGGTGGTTGGCTGGGTAACAAAACACTAAATAGTGATGTTATTTTACCTTGGGCACGTCGAAGGACGTGAGAAATGAATAATCGAATTCAGCTTATAATGCATAGCAATCAAAATGGTACAAAAAGGTCATTTAACTTAACTTGATTGTATGTTATGATTCTGGGAAGACGGTTTTTGTCCAAATATGGAGGCTCAGTGCCAACAATTTTAAGTCTCATCAAGCTTACCAATTAGTAGAGACGTTCTCAGTCACAATTGTCAATTAACCTCAAGGTTAGAAATTCAGGATAACCTGAACTATTGCTTAAGCTTATGTCAGAGTCAAAATAATACTCCATAGTATTAAAATAAACCTTCATCAAGTCTTGCATGTGTGCGGATAGCCAGGTGATGTGCCGCAAACCCCAATGTACCTGCTACATCTTTTTTAAAACCATTTTCCAATTCTTTTCTTTGTAGCTAAATACTATTATTAACCTTCAGGGCTTTCTGTCCTCTTTATGCTAATCAAGGCAGCAGTATCTGATTTTGTTAGATCATTGATTCTTCTGTCTCCAAATCGACTATTGGTTCTGCCTCTCCCTGCAGTTGTGATCATGTTCATCCTGGTCTCAAACCTTGCATGTACCTTGCAGTTTTACCTGCTCTTTCATTTTGCTCTGTTCTGGTTACAAAGGATGTGCTTGGTTTTGAAAATCAGCTGCTGCAAGCGCATTTTAGTCAGAGGTGGTTTGGTAAAACTGCAGCTCTTGTTATTTGCCCTTTAGGCAAGAGAAGTTATTTCTTGTCCTGGTGAGCCTGTCATTAGTTTCAGTAAAATCAGCTAATGAAATTATGCGAGACTCAAACTGTCATGACACTAAACAGTGTTTCATGAAAAATCGTCTGCTTGGTAACCTCTAGTAATCAGAAGCTTCTCGACGTGAGTCTATGAATGGGAAAAGAACTCTAGAACTGCGCAAGCCTAACTCCTAAGCTCTTGATGGTATATTATATTTAGCTCTGGGCCTTAGCAAAAGAGCCTGAAGCAAAAGACTGTGGGAGGTGATGGATCCTGGAGACATCCCGTCCTTTATGCTCAGGGTGTGTTCCCGAGCACTGTCCTGCTAATCCAGCTGCTCTCACTCTTGGATAGGTATCTGCTCTGCCTTCTTAAAGTCACTGCCGTGTTAAATGAGGATTGAGTATCAGAATTACTTCAATAGACAACCCCTGTATTCCCAGGAAGGGTGAATTCTTGATGTCGGAAAAAAAAGTCTCACTTCAAATACACGCAACACTGCCTTAGAAAAAGGATGGCCTTCACTTCCAGTCCATTAAAAGAACCATTTAGGTGTGATTTGTGTGAAAGCCTCTGCCGGAGGACTGGCCACCTGCCAAGGGTCGGGCGCGGGGAAGAGTCGCTGAGAGTTTGGTGTCATTTATCTTACTGCGAGTGTCGGGACTTTGCGCGGTGCATCTGCAGCCGAGAGCTCGCCGGGCGCTGGGGCTGCCGGGCGCGGGCAGCGCAGCCCGTGTCTCTGCACCCTGGCATCATTAAGACGCCGCACTTTATTTTAGCGACCCTTGGGTTACAAGGAGAGTTTTTAATAGGCTCTGGGTTACATCTCAAGAATCCTGCCTTGGTTTTCAGGTTAATAACGCTGACACGTCTTATCGCTCCTTCGCCATCAGAGCTATAATGGGGCAAAGCCGGCATATTGTTGGGAGTTTTAAAACTGCCTTGAAATCTGTCGGGGAGATAAACTATCTTTCTATCAGAAAATAGCTTTTTTCTTGCTATCTTGCAGAACAACACGTAGCTCCAAAAAAAGATGCTCCTGCCTAACAGCTTGTTAGGAAAAGACTCCCAGGGTGAAAGGTGTGAGAACCAAGGGGACTTTTGTGCCCCACTTGGAGAGGGGAGACTCTGGGATTTCAGAGAGATGGGTGAAAAGACTTGTGGGAAAGGCCAACAATATCTTGATGACACATGTAATTTGTACATCCCGTAGCAGAATCCTGCTTGGTGAAGCACCGTCCGCAAATGGTGCTGAAGAGATGGGAGATGAGATGCTCTTGAGCTGAGGTTATAAAGAAGATCCCTGAATCGGGAGATCCATGGTTCTGTTTGCACTTGCCATGGCAAGAGGGTGGAACTGAATGGTCTGTTTTGCTGGAAATCACAGTATCAGGCAAAGATCTGCACGCGTTTTGATATTGGATAGACCGAGGCACAGCATTGTGGTGGTTTGGAGAAATGTGTCTTTTTTTTGACGGCTCGGTGTTTTTTGTGCAAGTAAAGCATTTCCTTCTAGGAAGTAATTTTGAGATGAAAAGCCAAAATACTCTATCTGCAAAATATCCGAATGGATTGTTACCAAAATCGCCATCTAAATCACTTCTCTAAATGTGTGGCTTTATTGAACAAAGACAAATGAAACTGTGACAAAACCATTGTGAGGCTGGGGAACACTTGTGACAGTGGTGACAAGTAACCAGATGTCCAGAATTACTTTGAGTGCATGCAGTTTCCAGCTGGAAGTCCTGTCAGGCACCACAGGTGCCAGCTCAGATAGACCAATGTGAAAAATCACCTTCTTGCTCCTGAGACTGCATCTCCTACAAGGCTCTGGATTCCTGTATCTGCTCATGTGCCGTCCTGGAAGATGAAGCTCTTCTGCAAAGCTCAGTATTTGAGGGGGAAGAGGTGAGCAAAGCAACCAGCTTCTGATGGGAGATGCCTTTGGAAGAGACATTAATCAAACTATTTCAGAGCTCAGGTGTTTTTTTTAAAGAGAGCTAATCCACACACAGTTCCCTCCCATCTTCCAGGAAAACAAGTGAAACCAAAATCAAAATATAGATCTTGGCTCACAAAATATAATGTTGTCAGAGGCCAGTTTTTCTGTTGATTTGCAATATGCTAATGGACTCCCCGTTTACTTTATTCGAGCAATGAAAGCCGATTCCTCAGCTGATATTCATTGCACGAAGTTCCTTTGGGAAGTGCCACATTCATTCCCTCTCTCTGCAGCTTTTCCCTTGACACAGATTGTTTGGAGCTGGGTTTGGAATCACTTGGTTTAATTCACAGACATCTTCTTCCTGCTGAAAGAGAATTAGGATGGAGTCAAAGTGCAGTAGGATACTTCTTGCTTTGTGTTGCTTAGTTCTGTGGTTGTAGGAGTAAAATACTGAGGTCCTCTGCTGTGGGGTTGGGAGGACCTGGTCCTGACACCCTCCACCTTGTGTTGTTCAGCTGCTGCAGGGCTGGAGCCTGGTGAGAAGTTCCATCTATGGATGTGTTTGTCTTGCTCTGCGTGGTTGTTCTTCTCCAGAGCACACTGGCAGCTCAAATGCATGTGGGACAGAGGGACCCGTGAGGCTTTCTCCCCTTCAAAGACCTGTCTTGCGGAGCAGCTCATGTCCTCTCGATAGCACGCGTTGTGCTGGCAGCATGGTGTGTTTCTCTGAGGGATGGCTGCATGGGGAGGAGGAAGGTCAGTAAGCTTTCGGGGCTGGGGGATGATTGTGGGGTGCTGGAGTTTGCTCCCTGGGGATCTGATCTTGCTGTGGGCTGGGACCTGTTCCTGGGGGTCTCCAAGGGGAGCAGATGGCATTGTCCCATGCTTGGATGGATGCCTGGGTGCTGCATGAGCATGATTAGCACTCCAGCTGAGGCCCTCAACAGCAGCTCACAACCACTCACTGCCTGAGACTTTTCCATCTTTGCTGAGGGAGCATTCCCAGTTTTAACCTCTGTTTTTCCAACTTGATTCCACTCTCCAGTAGAGACGTTTGTCCCGTTTGATACAGCCCCTTCCCTCTGAGGATCACTCTGCTGGATGTATGGGCTCACACCTTCAGCCCATTATCTTCTTGGTGATTTCTGTTTCCTATTCACCTGGAAAGAGGGGTCTGATGTTCTCTGCATCCCCAGTGGCCTCCTTTTAGCTTGTTATCAGACAACACTGAGTTTTCATTAGGCCTTTTCCAACTGTTGGCATGGTTGGAGGTGCTAATATGTCCCTTCAAGTGTGGAGACATAAGCAGCGAGATGCAAGTTGTTTTCTGGGTACCAGGTTCAATATGAAGATGCTTAGAATCCTTCTTCAGCTGATACTCTGATTTCTCCTGCTGGCCAGACACCAACCTGCTTTTATCCTGGGGCCCCAGGGATTTTCTGCATCAAATCACCAGCAGGACTTTCTAATGAGGTTTCCTTCCCCTCTTTAATTACTGAGCCAGGTCCACATGTCAGGTGCACCTGATAATTGAGGCTTAGATGGAGCCAGCAGCGCATCCCTTGGAGTCATGCCTGGTGTTTAAGAGACTCTACTGGGAGACCAGTTTGCAGTCCTTGTTCTTGCTGGGTAGGGTGATCTTGCCTCAGAATGTCTGTGGCACAGAGGTAGGCTCAGCCTGGGGACTAAGGCACTAGATTGTCTCATGCTGGTCCTAAGGAAGCAGCTGATAGTCATGTTTGGGGTTTAGGAGGTGGGCTTTCTGGCTAGAGAGCTTCCCAACGCCAGTTTCTTTTGTTCTGAATCCACATTCTGGGTGTCACATTTTGGGAGTGGGAGGCTGGCTGCCCTTTACTACAGATGGCTCACCAGAAGACTTTCTCAGGGTACTCACCTCCGTGGGGAGGAAGCGAACAAAAGCAGACGAGCTAAAACCAGCAAAGCTGAAGGTCAGTTTGTGAACTAGGCTGGTTTTTAATGCTGTGAGCCAGGAGCTGCCACCATGTTTGTGCTCATAAATTGGCTAGTGTGGGAGGGTAGGCAGTAGGAAGGATGAGGGAAGCAATGTTTTAAAATAGATATTTATGGAGGGTTATCAACATTTGGCATTTCTTGATGTTTCAGAACAGTGGAGGAGGAACCAAGAGCTCCATCCTGCCTCCTCCTTCCCTCCGTGCCAATTAGGACCACAGTCCGCTACCCTCCATCGCACGGAACAGCCACTTGTGCCAAGCAGCACCTTCCTTAATGAGCAGTTGCCTTCCTTCCCATGGTGAAGAGGAACAAACGCCATCCCTGGGAGGCTGCTTGTACACAGGGTATGTGCAATCTGGCTGCTTTTGTGAATTAGCATCTAGTTTCAAGAGATTATCTCTTCTATTGCCCCTTAACTTTGAAGAGGTCTGGGAAACACTCCTGTACTTGAGCTTTCAGCTTTTTCTGTTTGCAAACAGGTGACTCTTTCTGACCTAGGGTTATTAAGGAAGCTGAGGAGAACATTAATTCTCTATACAGTGGGGCATGTGGGCTCTTCCCACACAGCTCAAGAGCCCATCTATATGTTTAGAATAAAATATCACATCCTGCCACCTCGGCCTCCCAGGTAACTGCTGAAAGTCACCTGCTAACCTGCATTTCTGTGAGCTGCCTCCTGTAGCCTGGAGGTTCCAAGTCTCCAACAGCCTTTGCCTCTCTGTTCTGGGCTGGTCTCCCAAATATTTGCATTTCCTTTCTCCATCACCTGCTGCTGCTGCACTTTGTGTCTTGGCAGCCTGCTGTTGTCAGAGGGATCGATCCAAAAACATTGCAAGGTGTTGGAAAAATCTTAACGTGGTTAAATGAGGAGTTGTTGTTTTAGCAGCATCTGGAGTTTCCAGCTCTGGTCTTTTTTGCTGGTGATTTCAAATTGCTGCTTCTTGGCAGGGGTGCAACAACACTGGGAAGCTCTTTTCCCTTATTGTGGTTGTGCTGAGCACTGGAGACTTGAGATCACGCATTTCTCTTGGCACAAAACTGTTTGTTCCTCACAAGAGGAAAAATGAACGGTGTTTCTCCACGGAGCACTGATTTCCCCTGAGAGCCTGGGGCTGATGCATGCAGGATGCAGGGACTGTGGTAACTTGAGCTCATGCACCCACCGTGGACCTTGTGCACCCACAACCATTTGTGGTCCCAGCCTAGAACAAGCTGAGACCAAGCTTAAAACTTTCCAGCTGGTCCTGAGTGCCAACAGCCTAAGGCATAGGTGGAAGACAGGGCTCTTTTGGGGAGCTGTCTGGTCAGTCAGGATTTTTGGAAGGGTGCTTGCAGCATGGAGCTGAGAGCAGAGAAACTGCTGGAAGCATGATAGAGGGCATAAGTTGCTTTCCAAGGCTGAGCTGTTCTGGATTAATAAAAAGAGGCATGGAGCAATGTCTAATTCTCATTGTTAGGTTTAGCTTGCGTAGGAGGAGGAAAGGAGGGATAGAAATGACACAGAGCAACCAAGAAAACAAGCAACTCTTCTGCATAGAACAACCTCTTCTGATTCCACTTCCATGAGGAAGATGGTGGCCTCAAACCTTTCTTTATTCCTTCCAGAGCTCAAGCCCGAATTGTCCTTAAATTCCCCTATTTCAGTCCAAGAAATGGAAATCCCAGTGTGACACACCTGGGTAAATTCCACTCCTAAAGCCCAGGACAAGCAGAGCTGGTTTCCAGTAAGAAAATGCTACTTTGCAGAGAGCGGGGTAGTTTGCAGCATGGAAAAATGGTGCATCTCCCTGCCCCTCACATGTTACGGATGCAGTGGAGGTTGGTGGGAATCCTTATAGTGTCTTTATCTTTAGCAGCAAAGGTTCCCACAAAGCTTTGGGTTTCGTTTCTATCTCCCAAAAAAAATATATTACTCCGATTATGAGGTGTTTTGTCTCTGCTTTTTTAAGAAAAACAGAAATGAAAAGGTTTTTGGCAGTGCAACACTGTCAAAGATTGTGCTGCTTTGGGGGTTTCACTTACTTGACGTTTTTCTTTAGGTGGATGGCTTGCAAATTTTGTGCAAACTCTATTGTTTCGTTTCAAAGAATCTCCCGCTATTGAGAAACAGTGTGTAAATTTTCCAAATGAATCCTGTCTGCTTTGTTTAAAAGGGGATGAGTCTAGCAGCAGGGTTTCTTTTTGAAGAAAGATATGCACTCTGTTTGGGTTGCCTTTGAGTTCATTACAAATATCCAAGCCTTGAGGACTTGGAGATCAAACGCTGCTTTTGAAATCAGAAATAAAACCTACAATTACCCAAATCTTCCCTGTTAATGTCTGCCTGCTAGTTCTTTATGCAGCAGCGTAGCTGCTTGGGAAGAAGTTGAAGCAGGGTTTTATCCCTCAATTTTTTATGTGATGATTAAAGTTGGTGTAAAAGCCCCACTGCTCGGGACTGCTGTCAGCTGGGAGACAGCACAGATGCACAGGGCAGCCCAGCAAACGCAGCGTGGAGGGGTTTGATTTTTGCCATGATTAAAGAACTCGGTGGTGTTTATGTTTGCACAGGTTAGTACTAAGCCCATGCTGTCCTGAATCAGCAGCGAGGGATCATCTGCATTTCTAATTGAAGCGCCTTTGATTGCCTTTAGTGATTGCTTTCTGGGAGTTGCTGTGTTTGCAGAAGCTGCCCTGCGAAAGTCAGCGTGCTGGGGATTTTGGCATTTGCTGTTAACAACCAGGTAACCTGTAGCTCAGGGAGAGTGGAGCTCAGCAAAGCTTGCCCCAAGCCTGGCCTTGCTGCGTGACCATGCACAGCTCTTTGTTTGCTTGTTTTTTTTAGCTTTTGCTTGTGTTTTCCGGGGATGCTTTTGCTCAAGCTGCAGGCAACAGCAGCACAAAGGAGTCTTGGCCTCCGGGATACCGTGGGTCCAGCTGACTTGTGTGTACACACAACTCTGGCTCAGGTCTCTGCTTTTCTGCCAGAAACTGGAGCAAGGATTTGTTTTCTCTTCTAGGGAGTATTTAACTCTGTATGAAAGAAGTTCATCCATTCGGCAGGTGGACGCCTGGCTTAGAATGGGGTGAAAAGCGGAGTGAAGCAATTACTGCGAAGCGAGCAGGTCGTGCTGTCATCGCGGTATTCCTGACGCTGCGATCGGCTCACAGATGGGAGCTGAGCCTTCCAGGGCCTGCTGCTCGAACTTGGCTGTGGCTCCTCCAAGACTGTGCTCTCTGGCAGGGTGACAATGTGTTGTGCCATCTCACGGGGCTGCTGAGACGTTCTGAGAGAAGAGAAGCAATGAGGGAGACTCGGGTTGCATCAAGTCGCTTATTGAGCAGTCAGACTTGCAGCTCTGAGGGGCGGAAGCGGCCGTAGGAAAGAAATGGGAAAAGCAGTGGATATCCCAAAATGGTCTATTTTACTGGTAAGGTGTGTTGCATGCCTGGTAGAAATTGGCATTTCTGGAAGGACTCAGCAGCTCTCATTCCTCTAAAGACAGTAGATGTAGAGTCCTTGGAGACCAGACTTAGCAGTGTACACACAATGATTGTTTTTATGGTGGCCTGAGCTGCTGTCACACCCTGGGGCAGTGAGCCTGTATAATGGAGTGGAGATGATGTCTTGCTGTGTTGGGACTGAGGTTCAGCCTTGCTGAGCTCCACCTTGCTCACACCCCAGCCCAGACTCCCTGTGAAATCAGCATTTACATGGGAGAAACACCATAAACTCATTTTGTTTGCTGATTGCTAATGCATTTCCAGAATTAAAGGAGGTGGCTGAGCCCCTGTCCTTCCAGGCTAAGGGGTGGAATTGGGCTTGTCCCCAAATTTGCTGTGCACAGAACCTGAAATGCAATTGTTTGGCTCAGTCCTGGGCCATATAGACCCCCCTGGTACCAAAGAGTCTGGAGAAGATCATCATCCATCAATGGGTAGGAGAGGGGTGAGATGGAACCGCTCGGTTGTTTGTTCTCCTTATCTCCAGTGGGGATGGAGCCTGTGTCGTGCAGGATGTGGGAGGAGAAGCCCAGGGTTTGCCTGGTATTTTAGGCTTCAGAAGTGGATCCCGAAGGGATCAAAGCCGGAGCCTGGAATGACTGGCAGGGAGCGTTCGATCGAGGCGTCTGACGCCGGTTGTCTTTATGCGGCATTGGAGACAGTGTGGGCAGTTTGCTCCATTTTTCTCCGCAGCCGCTGCTTTGTTTGGAAGGTTGTAGACACATGTCAGCGGTGATGGATAGATTTGTTTGATTTCCTGTCAAATCAATGATTACTCATAGAAATCTCTTTTATTAGTTTATCATAGGAAGTCCTATGTCATTTATCCCAGCGGAGGCTTGGCGAGCTGGTGCCAGTGAGCGGTGCTGCTCAGAGTTATTGCTGGGTTTTATTGCTTTCTCTTATTTTTTGACATGGTATTTATTTTTGTCTTGGTTTTACACTGGGAAAGGTTTCCTCCTCTTTTTGCCCTGATGTCAAGCAGGGTGTTTTGTCTTTCCCATCCCACTCTAGTCCTGTGGAAATGTGCAGGAACATGCCCCAAGTACTAAGGTTTATTCTCACCCTCTCTTAAGCTTTGGGTGCTGGCTGTGCCTTGGCTTTTTTGAGCTAATGAAGGCTTTAATTTCCCAGGAGTTGGAGCTAATGAGTATGAATCAGAGGAAGAAGGGAGTTGATGAGTTGGAGGAAAATATGAAGGTGATGTGTGTCCAGTGTCTTCTGCGTTTTGGTTTTGGTTTGCTTCATGCTCAGAGAGGAGCTGGAGCTCCCTGTCTGGCTTACAACATAAAGTCCTTCAGGTGGAGGAGATTGAGTGCAGCTTTTTGGGCTGTTCTGAATGCAGCAACTTTGCTAATAACCATTTCATAATGCTTTTCAAAAACTTAATTGTGGATGGAGAGACTTTTCTTCAGGTCTAGCTCATGCATGCAACAGTTGTACTAGTAACTGAGGCTTTGGTTATTTGTCCCGTTGAAAAATTCAGGGAATACTTTCAGATCAATCCAAATGATAGCTTTGCTGTTGAAACTTTCAGTGATCTGGGGAAAAAGGATCCTTGTGGAAAAGGGAGATGCTTTCAAATAAGTTTCAAAACTCATCTTCAAAAGGGTTTTTCTAATAAAATCTCAGTTTAATTTTAAGAAACAAAGCCAGATGGAAGATCATCTGAACCGCTCTCTGGTTTTCTCAGCTGTAATAGAAACCCACAGACCTGAGAGCAAGTTCTTACCTGCCTTGTCCATTGGGAATTCTCCCAGGGCTGAGATGCTGCGGCTCTTCCTCCATTCTCCATGGGCTGAGCACGTGCGGAGCTTTGGGTACAGCTGCTCCTGCCAAGCTGACAACGCCGACTGCCCGGTTTAGGTAGGAGAGACTTATGTTTTCAGGTCAAGAGATCCTTGGCTGGGTCCCTGCAGATAAACCAAGCAGGGAGGTGACTGCACGAGAGCAGAGCTTCGCTCTGAGTGTGCAGAAATCATTTCAACCACCAGTGGAGCGGAACAGCTGGGAAGAATTGAGAAAGGTATGACCCAGCTGCACAGAAACACGTGTTGTCTGACTTTGTGCTGCTTGTTGATTGTGATGTAGCCTCCTTTCCCCTTTTTGAGGCCAAAGGTTTCGGTGTGCTCAAGAGACATGGTTGCCCTTTTAGTCCAGGAACTCCAAAGTCAGGCTGGGCTGTACTTTAAAACATACCTTTGTCTTTCCTGAGGAGAGAAATATCTGCAGTTTTTCCCTGAGATGTAGTCATATGGTGAAGGTATTTCTGCAGGTGACTTTGAGCCCTGCTTTAGATTTAAGCCGAATAGCACACTCAGTGTTAGATCTGCTCATTGAGGCTGGAGCACCAGAGACAGGTGGATGCTCCACCAAACGCTCTTGATGCTTGTGTGCCCCTCAGGCTGATACAGCCCCGTGTCCCATCTTGGCCCTGGTCATTTATTGACCTTGAGCTCTGCACAGCCAGATGTCTGGAGTTTGTACCTAGCCAAGCAAGCCTGGACGAAGAACAATATCCAGCTTGATGTACTGTGTCATGGTCAGGCTTGGAGTAAATCAAGCCGTGGGCAGAGAGGGAGTTGCTGAAGTCTTCAGTGCAAAGATAAAAGCCTCTCCTTAGATCAAAGGCAATGGGGGAGAGGCGCACACTTCCTGAAAGCAAATAGCCAACCGAACAACCAGTCTCCAAACATTAGGTTTGGATTTATCTCTCTCGTCGAACTGAGGGCATATCATATCCCTCCATCAGCAGCTAATCACCTGCTCAGAAATAGTATCCTGACAAGAGACAGCAATTGCCTCCCTTCTGATGGGTTGCTGGAACTCTGGTAAGAAAGCAATAGCCTGTCGCCCTTCCCAGTAAAGGAAAATGTCCCTCCTGATGGGAAGTAACTATCAGAGAGAAATCAATTTGCACTGTTATCAGACTTTTCTACCCGGTAGTTAATGGGACCTAACATCTGATTTGCGTCTCAGGCAGCTCACAAATTAGCGAGGAGTGCGGGGTGTAGGAGAAGTGACCCAGAGAAGGAAGGGAGGTGCGCAGGGATCCTCGGGAGAGGTACGCGGTGTGCCAGCCCGGGGGGCCCATTAGTTTTGCCAGCGTGTAATGCAGAATGCAGTGATTGTTCCAAACAGAAATGATTTAACCTTGAATGAGAGAAACATACCCAAACAGCAGCGGTGGAACAATAAAGAAATTCCATCTCTGATCTCTTATGACCCACGTTCTGCTCAAATGGCTCAGATGTCACCGATACATTATTTTCATGAGTGAGTGTAAGTGCATTATGCATGAGTGTGTGGCTGCTGGTGAATAAACTGAGAATCCTTCAAGGGAGCGTGTATAATCTATTTGATTTCATCGAGCTGGACTATGTTCTTTCTTTTTTAATTTATTTTTTGTTTTGAAAGGTGGTAGCTACTTGGTAGAAGAGTGTGATTGTGCCTATGTGATTTTGGCACAGAAAGGGATTAGTCACATGTTCCCCCGTGGGTATGAACGGTCACAGCCCCCAGCGAGATGCTTTGCTCTTTAGCTCAAGTGGTAGCAGCGTGTTTGGATGTCTAGATATGTCAGATTTGCTTTTGGTGCGTCAGTTGAGAGTGAAGTGTGGACTTCTCCAGCTTTTGGCACCTACCTGGGCAGAATGTGGCAACTTGCCACCCCCACTACTGGAGGGGATGTTGGAAGGCAAATCAGACTTTGCTATGCTAAGGGTAATCTTGTTTATCTGAAAAAGGTTGTGTGTTCTCCTACCACATAGGTTTTGGAGGGTAAGACAAGCTGTACTGGAGGTTAAAAAGGCCTTGGGGACAGCCTAGTGACTATGAGTTTGAATCTCTCTTGTGCTGTTCCGTTTCTCTGAGCATGTTGCAGAGTATTTGTGATTCCAGGCAGTCAAAGCCATCCTTTCTGCAAGTAAAGGTAACGGAGGATGCATGAATGTGGTTAGGGCAGATTAAGGACTATTGGTGGTTCTGGTTCTAACCTGCCCATCCATACGTCTGTGCAGACACCCACCATCCCTCATTGTAACAAAATCCTATCCCAGAACCAGCATCCTGCTCTCCTGGGCATTACTTGGTGAGTGCCCATCCGTCCTGCCCTCTGCCTCACTAAATACAACTGTATACATTAAAATATCCATCTTGTAGCAAAGGAATCGATCGCAACAGCCAGGCTGTGTTTGAAGAGCTGTGTCTGTGCCGTGTACACACAAGCTGGTGGCTGAGAAGTGACTGCATTGCTCAGAGTCTTCTCAGTCTTGGAAAGATGAGATAAAGGAGGTTTAGATTGGGTATTAGGAAAACATTCTTCCTGAAAAGGGCTGTGGGGCATTGGAACAGGCTGCCCAGGGCAGTGCTGGAGTCACCATCCCTGGAGGGGTTTAAAAGGCACATAGAGGAGGTTCTCAGGGACATGGGGTAGCGTTAGAGTTGAGTTATGGTTGGGCTCTGATCTTGAGGGTCTCTTCCAACCAAAATGATTCTATGAAGCTGCGTTCCCCCAAAACCAGGCTGAGAGCCCAGCAGGGCTGGCTCCGGCATCCACATGGCTTCATCTGGGGATCCTGCTGCCCAGATTGGAGCTGATGTGCAGGTATGTGCTGAAGTATGTGGGATTTAGTAACTGTGCTTGCCACGGACAGGTATCCAGGGAGAAATAAGGATGGATCAGGCTTTTCTGAAAGCAGAATATAGGTGATGTGATAATGCATCAGCTGTGCTGCCTGAGTGTGCTCTGCACTGATCCTGCAAGGGACTCCGTCTTAATAATAATTCTCCTCAATATCTTGTTGTTGCCCTGTACAAAGCTAGTGGCTCCTTTGCCCCCCTGTTTCTGGACTCTGAGTTTTCCCCTTCAAGCACAGGTACCTTTTTGGGGGACCTGGTGCACAGATTTGTGTCCCTGGGACCAGGCTGCAGTGTTGCTGCCCCACACGCGGTGGGAAGTACCAGCCTGCTTGAAATGAAAGCAGGTTTGTTCATTAGGTGAAAAAAAAAAATACATCAGAGGGAAAGGGATTTTAAAACAACAAAAAGCCCACAGCATATTTTGCCTCATCTAATCTTACAAGCTGTGTTTGATAGGCTTTTCTTTTCCCTTATGGCTTGCGTTCTCCTAGCAAAGCTCCAGTTCCCCTCCCAGGCTCTCTTCTGCTCTCCCCAATCCCTTCCTTGCTCAGTCAAAATGTTCCCAAAGACCATCTAGTGCTGAGGGGACAAAAAGGTCCCATGGAGTGAGCTGAGGGTTGGTTACATCTCATGGACCACACAGTGCATCAACAAAGCTGCAGGGGAGTGGGGTTTTGTTTTATTTGGTTGGTTGGGTTGGTTTTGAAACTGTTAATAGACTTTTGGCTACCAGGGAAAGCTCAGCAGTTAATATTGTACAGGTGTAAGGGGGCACGTTTCTTTTTTCATCATTGCAAACATTTCTCCCATACCTTTAGGTTTAAGTATGAACAGTCCGTGGTTGACTTGTCTCACTGCGCTGAGCTGGAGGTTGCAGTCTTGGAGCAGATGGAGTGGAACGCTGGAAATGTGTTAAAAAGGGACTTCTGGGTACTGGTTGTGATCACCTTGTTGGTCCATCCTATGGAGAAGTCAGAGGGATGCACGTAACAGGTCTGTAGGACTTCCAGTTGCCAAGGGACACTGAGGAGCATCCACTCTTGATGCTGTTCCCTTCAGGAGCAAAGACGAGAAGAGACACATGTTCGTGAACATTCAGTCCCATTAGAATCATTTTGGTTGGAAGAGACCGTTAAGATCGAGTCCAACCATAACCTAGACCTAGTGCTAATCCATGTTCCTAAGAGCCCTTCATCAACTTCAGGTGATTTCATCACCTTTAGGGTAGAAAATGAGCAGTGTTGGTTTTTCCCCTTAAGGGAAAAGCTGCTTCTTTGACATCCCAAAGCTCAGCAACCTGGGAGCGCTACTGTTGCTTCTGAGAAGAAATAGGTAGTTAAAGGTAACAAGGGGAATTATTCTGTAGACATGTAGTGTATTTGCAAAAACAAAATGTTGTTGATCACTGTAATGTCTGAAAGTATGAAGCGGTGGTGCAGGACGTGATCAGTTTGTTTGCTGTGCCCTGAGAGACTGTGCATCTGAACAAAGCACCGGGGTTTGCACCAGGCAGGGCTCTGAAATAAAAGCTGGGTGACAGATCCACCCTTTCAGTTGGTAACCGCAAGGCTATTGCTACCCTGTAGATTCCAGAGTTACAGAAGTAATACGCAGAGTGCCACTCCTCAGCATTTCCTTACGTTTCGGGTCATTTTATGTTCACTTTGTGAAAACCGCACTAATTAACTCAGGATCCTGAGCAGTTTTGCATCCCATGTTGGAGTGTGCTGGTGGTGAAGGATGCTTTTGCACTCCTGACACTGCACAGTGCTGGTCCAGAATATGGAGCTGTGGCTATTCCCACATCATAGGAAACAAAACCAGTCCGTAAAACAGCACCAGGCGAAGCTCTGGCCGACCTGGAACAACTCCATCTCTTTTCTTTTCCAGCTTTTGTCAATCTATTCTCTTGTACGTGCTCTGGGGCCGGAATTTTCTCTATTATGTATGTGCACGTGGAACGATGAACCTTTGATCTTGGCGGCTGCATCCTGTATTACAGCAGAAAGTATTTTATTAATAATAATAGTAGCAAGAATCTGATTAATAATGTTCAACTTTTATGTTTCTCTAAGACACGTCTGGTTCCTGAGTCAAGATGTTTGCACTGGGAATCCAAACAGGCTGCTTACCCTGTTTAAAAAGTCCATATCTGACTTTTTCAATAGCAATTGGGAAGTTATTACTTTTTGTATTTTATTTTTTCCCCCCAAAGGGTTCCTTAAAGCCGACTTAGGACTTATTTAGTACCAGATTCTTTCAGGAGATGCTTCATGAGCTCAGGGCTGTTACCCGTTCAGCCCCAATACCTGCGAAGCAGCCCAAGGAACTCACGACTGACTCGCTTGGCGAAGGGAATTATCTGCGCCTTGTACTGCTAATGCTGTAAGTGAGCATGACACAGCTCATTTTCTCGCTGTGCCTTTGTCTATTAATTTTGGAGGATGTACTTCTCCTGCCAGAATTTCCAATTCAGTTCATTTCCTCAGTCTGCAGTGGAAGGGGAGAAAAAGAGGTGGTTTGAGGGGCTTGCTGCGTGTATTATTAATTGTCCTCGATTCAGGACAGCGTAGCCTGATATTTGCATTTTCTCATAACTCATCTTGGCTGCAGATTTGAAAGAGGTTGGGTGTTTGAAATGGTGTGGTTTTCTTTGTGTTGGTGTTGTGTTTGAAGCTAGAAATGAGGTTCTATTTATCTGGAGCTAGAACGGCAGCGTGTTAGTCATCGGTTAGCTGTGAATTGTAGAGCAGTTAATTAATGAAGCTGCCCGCATTTACTGGGCTGGTTCAAACATCACCCGTATGCTGTGTCAAAACCAGATACCATTAAATCCGTAGAGACCAGGAGATGCTTTTGCGTGTAGATAACCAGGTTTGAGTCATTCCCAGCTCCATTAATCCTGTTCTAAAGTGAGTGTGGTCTTGGATAACAAGCAGTATTTTATTTTGGGGCTATGTGGTGATTTTTTCATGATCCCACAGAGCTTAATGTCCTAGGTGGAATGAGTTTTGTGATTTCAGGCTGGCTCCTGATGAACGCTGTCTCATAGCAGGATAAAAGCACATTTTCAACTCAGCAGAACACAAATCGAGTTTCATGTTGTTGAAGCTGTTGAGATGAATGAAGCACTTTGGACCAAAAGGGGTGAAACAGTCTCTTGACAGCAGTCTTGAAGTCAGAGCAATGTTTCCATGCAAACCGTGTATAAATGAAGGAAACAATGCATTTCCTGGAGGAAGTAATGAACCTGTTAATGAATCTGAGAAGAGTGGAGGGAGGTGGCTCTATGTTTGGTGCACATTTATGGTTCCTGCTTTTTTGTCTTTATCTTGTTTTTCCTCCCACTCAGAGCAATTCTTTTACCCTGTTTCCCTGAAAATAAGACAGTGTCTTATATTAAGTTTTGTTCCAAAAGGAGCTTATTTTCAGGGGATGCCTTATTTTTCCAGGAACAACAATCTACATTTATTCTTGAACAAAAAAATTGACACTTATTCAAATATAGTCATGTCATCACACCCTGGATCATAACTCTCCAAACTCTGAATTCCATAATGAATTTTTGATTCTGTTTTCTTTTTCCGTGCACAACAATCCATGTTTACAGATATTTGTGAACAAAAATCAACATTTATTCAGATACAGTCATGTCATCATCTTCTGGAACATCATCCTAACTCTCCAAAGCCATCTGTCCTGCTGAATTCCATTGCCAATTAATTTTACTTTTTTTACATGGACACTATTTAAATTGACTTTTGAAAATGAACTGTATCTAGGGCTTGTTTTTGGAGTAGGGCTTATATTGCGAGCATCCTGAAAAATCGGGGTAGGGCTTATTTTTGGGGTAGGGCTTATTTTCAGGGAAACATGGGATCTTCTCGTAACTGTTCTCAAAGCACATGCGTTTCCAGCGTGGACACTGTGGCTGGACATGCGGTGGCTGCTGCTCCATTTCACATGTAAGCGGGTGGGGAATTAGTGTCTGTGTGTCTCACTCACCTGGCTCAGGCTCATCCGCCACCATCTTTGTAACAATTTGAATCCTAAAATGTCCTGTAAGAGAAGGATTGATGCAGAAGGAAGGCAATGGAATGATAGGTGGGGAAAGCGAATACACCCCGGACAAAATTAGTTTGACACTGCTGCTCTAGACAGACCCTCCATGGGAAGCAGATTTGCCATGACCTTTCTTGTACCAGTTCATCTCACTGTTGGGTGTTTTTGCCTTTCCTGGAGCTATAAAAATGAGGTTGTCCTGTCTTCTCTTTCCAAATGGGATTATTCTATCTTCCCTGTCCTTCTAACCCCTTCCAGCTCGGCCCCCTCTCTTGCTGCCCTGAAATTCATTGTCTCTGCAGCCCCAGCCACAAAGACAAACATCTAAAGACAATCAGAGCATGTCTGATGGGATTTGTGGTGCTTCCAGCCTCTCTGTTATTGACTCCCCCTTTCAAGTGTGGCCAGGGCTTTATCTGTTGGTAATAGGGAGAATTAATAATTTCCTTTTAAAAATCAGCTTAAAAAAAAAAAAACCCTCTATCTTTTTATTTATTTTTTTTACATAAAAAGGCAAGTAAAAAGACATAACAAAGTTGTTAAAAGTTCAAAAGGAATGCTAATCCCTGTAATGTGGACTAATCAACTTTTATCCAGACAATCCTCTTGTGTCTCTGGGGCCTTAGTGCGGTTCAGGATTCCCACAGGCAAGTGCTGCGTTTTAACTCCTTCAGAGCTGTGTTGAAGCCATTGTGGAGCGATGTTGCCATATTATCACTCAGAAACAGCTTCAAAAGCACTTGAATTTCCCTGCTTTAATCTTTTAAATAAATGTGGAAACACTAAGTTTTATGTCTCTCCTGGAGGGCTGAACCATCCCACGGGATGGATTTTTCGTGGAGCTGCTCCAGCTTCAGTTGTATTAATATGAACTTCTGGGGATAAGGTGATGTAGGGTCTAGGACACTTGCATGGGGACAATTGCTCACTTTGGTGACTCTGGAATGATTTTTTTCCTGTTCTGTGTAGGACATAAAGACCAGTGGGGTCAGCTGTGTTTAATTTGCACTTGCTTGGATGCCTGTTGGCTGCTCCAGCCTTCATCACACTCTGTGTTCATGTCTTGGGAAGCACAGAGCTGCTCCCCCAGCCAGAAATGTCTCCTTTCCTTTGGCAAAGATGATGCTCATCTTCAAACAAATATCCTGTGGCGTCTCTCATCCCCCATATTGAGTTTTCATAGGTATCAAGCCTACAAGAAGCAGCAGGATCCACCGTCTTACTCAAACCCAAGCAAGGGATCATTTTTTTAGCATTCTTAGATCTTGGAGTAGTAGGTATTTGTTGGGTTTTGCAGGTGATTCTGTGGTGCTTTCAATAGCATATTAGCATCTCTGGATGATATGTATGTGTTGCAATGAGTCTTCTGCAGCTGCAGAGCTAAAACCAGGAGATGCTGATGGTCTTTTTTTGGAAGGAGAAGCAATGTGGAATGGCTCAGCTGCGGAGAGATGGATCTGTGCTTGCAAAATCACTGCCAGAGGTAGACAGATAGCCACACTGTTTAAAGCCTGTTGTTGGAGTAAAGCCGCCTGCTTCTTTTTCATTGTGGGTGTCCTGATTTTGTTAAAAATGAGTTTCTCTTTTAGTGAATTTGCCTATCAGCTAAAGCTTCATATCAGCTGCATTTTCCTGGAGAACCAGACACATGTTTTGGTAAACATAGCAATGGAATGTGAGGTTATTGATAAGGACAGATTCACATCTGGCAAGAGGGGCAACAAGAAACAGGTGACCAAGAAACTGACCAGCTGAGTATAACATCTCATTCATGTGAATACTTCATATAAAAGTGGGAGATCACAAGGATCTCGTCCCTTATGGCTGACATTAGGAGAGGATCTTGCGAGTCGTCCCTGCGAACTGAGGCCAGTGACAGACTGAATCCAGCTCCGGTTGGCTGGAGAGTCCAGTCCAGGACTTCGGATGCTGGCTCTGCAGTTGCTGAGACTTTCAAGATTGCTTTTGTATATTTTATATTATTTTTCTCTATTTTATCAGTAGCATTAGTAACACATTTTTAATTTTTCCATCTCTCTTCTCTCTGTCCTCCTTTCCCTGCCGATCGCCTGTGCTCAGTGGGAAGTGGGGAGGAGAGGGGCTTAACAATACATCTGCCACAGTTTTATTGTCACCCCGCAATCTAAACCCTCAACAGCGGGGAATAGGGTGTAATTTAATTATTCTTTACTGACAGGCCTGTTTTCACTGGCAATCACAGACCCTGTTCTTGTGTTCTGGGGCTCATGGGATGTGGTGTGCAGGCAACCCCAAAGTGCTCACACATATATATTCCTGGTGGAGGGGCTAAGAAGGACAAGATGAACTTGATCTTCTTCATCCCAAACTGGATGGTACCTGGGAGTGGTTGTTTCCACTGCCCAGAAATCTGGGGCTTCTCAAGAAAGAGAATCTTATAGTTAGTGATGCATGAATCAGGGGAGAGTGGAGTTGGTCTCCTTGAAACTCTGAGCATTTAGTACCAGTCCAGCCCTTAGACTCGGGACTAGTTCAGAATGCGCTTTGCAGTCATCCAGACATTGGATTTCTTAAGATTTCATGGTTGCTCCTCCAAACTGTGGTGAAGATCCAATCAGCCATCAAACAGCTTCCCTTGAAAGCCTTTATACATTAGAGTGTTCTCAATTAAAAGTTTATATTTAGAAAAATCAGGATGACTTTCTGGTTGTAATAGTTTCTTAAATACTTTTAAAAATAGCTTAAAAAAAAAACCAAACACACACTCAAAATATTTTTCTTGGGTTTTTTTTTAATGGTTGAATTGAATTCTGCTTCCTGAAATAATTTTAGGGTTTTTAAACTTCCACTTTGAAGATGTCTGGGCATTTTTCTAAAAGGGCTTCCACTGCCTGGAGCCATTTAGGAGGTGAACAGGTTAATTAAATGTTGGAGCAACTTGCAGAGGTGTGAGCTGGCTCTTCTAGCACGTGGGGGTTGGAAATCAAGATGGGATGTGGTGCTGGAGTCCCTGGGCTCCTTCTCCTCCCCAGAGGTGGATTAACCAGGATTTTTAGGGTGCATGCTCCTTGCTGTGCAATCCCCGGGAGCCTCCTGGGAGGAGATCCCTGGGTACCTATTAATTACCTTTCCTCCCCTCTACAGATTCCCCTTGTGGATCTGTCAAGGGTTTAGATTGCGGGGTGACAATGAAACCGTGGCAGATGTATTGTTAACCCCCTCTCTCTCCCCTTCTCCCTTCAGCCTCTCTGTCTCCCCCCTTCCCACTCAGCAGAGGCGATCGGGAGGGAAAGGAGGACAGAGAGAAGAGAGATGGAAAAATTAAATGCTTTACTAATGCTACTAATTAGAATAGAGAAAATAATACTAACTATACAAAACCAGTCTTGAAAGTCTCAGCAACTGCAGAGCCGGCACCCGAAGTCCTGGACTGGACTCTCCAGCCAACCGGAGCTGGATTCAGTCTGTCACTGGCCTCAGTTCGCAGGGACAACTCGCAAGATCCTCTCCTAATGTCGGCCATAAGGACAGGGGAAAAAGGGACGAGATCCTTGTGATCTCCCACTTTTATATGAAGTATTCACATGAATGGGATGTTATACTCAGCTGGTCAGTTTCTTGGTCACCTGTTTCTTGTTGCCCCTCTTGCCAGATGTGAATCTGTCCTTATCAATAACCTCACATTCCATTGCTATGTTTACCAAAACATGTGTCTGGTTCTCCAGGAAAATGCAGCTGATATGAAGCTTTAGCTGACAGGCAAATTCACTAAAAGAGAAACTTGGTTTTAACAAAACCAGGACTGGGTCAGAAGGAGGACACCCCATACCCTGGGATCTAGAGAAACAGGTGCATTTTGGGGGTGATCAAGGCCATACGCAGCCCCATAGCTGGTTCCCCCACACACCCTCCATGCTCAAAGTCAAGATGGAACAAAATCTTTTAATTCATTTGTGGATGCGAATGACTCAAATACGCTACATCTATCATTGTATCTCCTTAACTAAATGGATTAGGGTTTTTTTTGTCCTCTTCACAGGCTTAATTAGCAATCTGCAACACAAATTAAATCACTATCAACTAATTTCAACTATCCCTTCAGAGAGAGCCATTAGCTAACTAACTAATCTGGTTAGCATTGAAATGAGCCTGCATCCTACCCTGGAAACACCACCCTGATTTCACAAAGCTGTTTTAATTGTATTTTTGTATTTCCTCTCTCCAATGCTGATCACACTTTGTCCTTCCTAATGAGGGCAGCAGTCGCGTGTGCTCGTTTGCACACATTTAAGCAGCATTTGGGAGTTTCTTCTTTTGTTTCTGTGGTTTAGGAGACAGCTGATCCATGGTGAAGGTTCCTGCCCTGAGGGTAAGAAGGAACAGAGAAGATAACTATGTATTTTATTTTATTATGGACTAACTCATGTGCAAAGTTCCTTTCATGCAACTATAGGCAAACATGGGGATATCTAGTGTGTCTGTGGGCCTTGCACACGTTACTGTCTTGATTTAAATACATGAACAATCCTTCAGAAGCTCTTGGGGACATTAAAGGAGCCAGACAAGCCTGGGGCCCTTCAGCCAGGCCTCCATCCCACTGTTTCTCCTCAGCCTTGGCTCCTATGGTCAGCACCATCAGCAAGCTGTAAAAAATGAGCTTCTCATCTGACATCATCTTCTAGGGCTTGGACAAAGACAAGAAGGTCTGATGAAAGTTCTGGGATGGTTCTGGCCAAAGACCTGGCCTACCCACTTGGGTGTTTTCCTGCATTTCTGCCCAAGTTGTTTACTAACAACTTCGGTGTCTCTGAGTGTGGGATGCAAATGGGTGATGACTTTTCTTCCTCCAAGTCCTGTGTTTGTCTCCACTCTTGTTTCCCGCAGACATAACGTGAGCGGTTTGCATGTGGATGTTGTTATAAATGTATGTAGGTCGTAATCTCCGGAGTCCTTATGCTCACAAAAATAGTAATAATCAGCAGTAAATTCTTTGCTGTGCTTCTCCTCCTCGATTCGCTTGGCTATTGCAAAAGGAATACAGAGGAGGGGAAAGGAGCTGAGGAATAGAAGTGGCCTTGACTATCCAGACTCGAATTTGAATTTATTGGGGCTCATGCTTTTGGAAAGGAGGATTCAGATACATAAGGTTATGCAGAAGCAAAGCAAAAGCGGTCAAAAGTGTCGCTGCTGCTTTGACAACCCAGGAATCAGTGGGGAAATATCTTCCTCTAGATTCAGGGAGACGGCGTTACCGCAACCAACTATCAAGTTACTTCAACTCTATCCATGTTAATGATTTTACAGGCTATTTTGGAAGGAGTTAGGTTGGAGTAGCATTTTCCTCTGGACGGAGGGCATGCAAATCCCTCATCTGCTAGAAATACTTTTTGACAAGACATGCAGTTTTGGTGGATGCTGTTGCTTTTTGCCTTGCATCGCTCATGTTTGATTGTTAAGGAGAAATGAAAGGAGGAGATGGCTGCTTGTATTTCATAGTTGTGCCAAAGGGCCAAAGCCACAATGCTAGGTTTCCTCAGTGGATTATATGAAGCACATTGTATTTGGGTTTTCTTTACATCATTTTCCTCCTAGAATTTAGATATGGGGAGGTAATTGGAGTAGAAACGTACAGTAGATCCTCCAAGGTTTGTGTCGTTGGACAATCAGGTTGGTGAGAGCAGAGGGTGGCAGAGGTCAGTCAGGAAAGCATCTCCTTTCTTCTCATCTCCATCCCATTGCTGTGCCCGACCCTCCGTGATTTTTTGCAAGCTGGCACATTCTCCTTTCCCATAACAGTTTCTCTCTGTCTCCCTTTTTTTCCCTTTGGGGCTAAATTGTGTGTGAATTTTCCATTGCGATCGTTGTATCCCTGTGGATGTGAAGAGGTGATGGAGTTGAAATTTGGAAAGGAAAGGGGAGAGCAACCCAAGTACTCACTCCTCTGATTGCAGCCCTAGAACTACCTGCAGTCTCCAGGCAAACTGGTTAGAGCAGCTGGGTAGGGGATAAAAGCCCAGAACCTGCCTAAGCTCAATATCAAACCTTATTCCTAAATCTAAGTGTGTATTTAAATGCAGTAACCTTGAATGACTCTTGGGGAATCCAGGTGCCTTTGAGAGCCTTTTCACGTCTTTATGCTTCATTTTTTCCACCTTTGACCATGGGGCAAATAACACTGGTTATGGGTTAACCCAGTAACATGGGTTTTCTGGAAACATTGAGGCAGAGGGTGAGGTAAGCGCTGTGTACGGTGGTACTTTTGCACTCAAAGTCCTTTTCTTTTCCCCTGAACAGAGGGGAAAAAAGAGCTCCTGCCAAGTAATTGTGTAAGGCACTAGAAGCAGAAACTAGTGAGGGAACTTATTCTGGGAATACACAGGAGGCAGAGTCCGCTGCTAATTGTATCTTCACATATTTGATGGAAAACACTGCGCGGGAGATACCCTCTGAAGTCTCTTCCAATGGATAATAAAGGTACTGGTAGAGAAGGTACAGGAACAAGAGGACACCCTTAAATAAATGAATTACTTGCACAGATTAGGAAGCAGCTGTGAGTTAAAGAGGGAAAAAGAATGATCAATTTTCATTGTGGCGGGAGGTGAAGAGGAGGGTACCTGGAACACCTACCTTGGACCAGGCGTTTAAAAACATAATCCAGAATTAGAGGAAAAGATGGAAGAAAATCATGGTTACCCACAGTTATTTAATGAAAGCGAGCACAGGCTCTGAAAAGCTGAGAATAGCTCTATCCAGGCAGGTGAACAGGCAAGGCAATGGCAGATGAAATTAAATGTTGACAAATGCAAGTTAATGTGCATTGGAAGGCATAATGTGACCTACTCATACACATTGCTGCATTTTAAATTAACTGTAACCACTCGGGGAAAAGACCTAGAGGTTATTGTGAGCAGCTCAATGAAAACATCTGTTAAATGAACAGAAGCAGTCAGTAAAGCAAACAAAACATTGGGCTGTACAAGGGAGATATTATATTACAGGTTGTATTATGGAAATGCGTCAGGACACCGATAACTGCCCAACAGGATTTGTTGTGCCAGGTGTCCTGGGTGGAGTCACCATCCCTGGAGGGGTTTAAACACAGAGAAATGAGGCTCTTGGAGACATTTAGTGCTAGATTTAGGTTATGGTTGGACTTGATGATCTTAAGGGTCTCTTCCAACCAAAATGATTTTATGTCATGTACAAATCTTGGTGGCACTGCCTGCAGAGCTCCAGAATGTACCTATGGCCAAGAGCTTGGAGAGCTTTGTCAGAGGATATGTGCTTGTTAGCTCAAAATCCTGAACTGAAGGTGCTCAGTGCTTCTTCCATTGCTGTTCAACTGCTTCACACACCAATGGCATGCCAGGCTGGTTGGGTTGAAGGGACCTCTGTAGACCCCGCAGTGCAACCCCGGCTCACGCAGGGTCACAGAGCAGATCACACAGGTGGGTCCAGGCGGGTTTGAATGTCTCAGAGCAGGAGACTCCACAGCTGCTCTGGGCAGCCTGGGCCAGGCTCTGGCACCTCCCAGCAAACAAGTTTCTGCTCATGTTCAGATGGAGCCTCCTGTGTTTCAGTCTGTGCCCGTTGCCCCTCACCCTGGCGTTGGGCACCACTGAACAGAGTCTGGTCCGTCCTCTGACACCCACCCTGAGCTATTGATCCATTGATCAGATCCCTCTCAGCTTCTCTTCTCCAGCTCAACAGCCCCAGCTCTCTCAGTGTCTCCTCAGCACAAAGATGCTCCAGACCCCTCAGCATCTTGCTGGACTCTCTCCAGTAATTCCTTGTCCTTCTTAAACTGGGAGCCCAGAACTGGACCCAACTCCAGATGTGGCCTCACCAGGGTCGAATAAAGGGAGAGGAACAACCTCCAACCTCTATTGACCTGCTGGTCACACTTTTCTTAATGCACCCTAGGTACTGTTGCCTTCTTGGCCACAAGGACACATTGGTGGCTCATGGTCACCCTGTTGTCCCCCAGAACTCCCAGGTCCTCTTCTGCAGAGCTGCTCTCCAGCAGGTCCCCAACCTGTACTGGTGCCTGTGGTCGTTCCTCCGCAGGTGCAGGACCCTGCACTTTCCATTACAGGTATGAGCAAGGCTCAGCTGCTTTGGTTCCCCAGATTCTTCCAGCACAAACAAGGTCTTGGGGATTTTTTTGTATCCTCTATTTCCTTGTCCCAGAAGAGATTAATTCCCCTCTTCCTTCACTCCTTTCTCTACCCAAAGCATCACGTAACTAACATGCCACACAGGCTGTGCAAAAGTTTCTTGCTTTCCCAGCCCCTGGTCAGTGTGATGAATGATTTAACGGGTCGGTATTGGGACCCTGTTATAAATGAGCTCAGGCTCAGGTGGCATATTCATTATATGCTCCGAGCAGCCATTGGTATGCGAACGGTACCCTGAGTTTAGTGCTTATCCATAATCGCAAGCAAATCCAGAATTATACCCGTTGTGCTCTGCCTATGGCTTTATTATAAAACACAGCTCTTGATTTGATGGCTGTTTAAATTTGCCCTGAGTCGTGGCCTAAGTTTAGATTACTACTTTAAAATTAGCATGTATTTTTCTATATGTTGTAAATATTTAACCTGCTGACCAACAGCCTTTGCAAGGTAATTGTGATGAAAAGTGAAGCGTGTGGAGTGGGGAAGGGTGTCTGCATCAGTATTCCTGTGTTCAAAACAGTCTCGGACTCGGTACTGAAGGGATGAATAAAATCAAACTTACTGATTATCATTTAGGCTGAATTTACTTTGTGCATTTGGAGGAAGGAGCTCTATTAATCAGCTTCATTTCCTGGCTCACGTGAAGAGCGCTTCTCTGTACCTCTTAGAATCTCAGTCATAAATAGATATAAATAAATATATACTGCATCGCCATAAATATATAGTTGTTAAAACAGCATTAAAATCTTTCCGTCGTCTGCTCCATTACACCGCTGATTGAAAATTTTAACCTTGAGGGTTTTTAGCTCTCTAATTTCATTTTCTCATTTCTTGCTAATTTCCAAATACCTGGACCCACTGAGAAACTGGGCTACTAAGATGTGGAATTAAGTTAAAATTCCAGGCTTGCGTGGAAACAACAACCAATGGACGTTTACTGAAAGGTTAAAGGAGAGAACAAGAGGCGAACTGGGAAAAATCCTTTTAAAAATCTAAGTATGGTATATGTTGCCTCCTGCACTTTAACGCACATAAATTAAGACAATAATTCTAGGAGCTGAAGGCTCTGGTTTAACACTTGTGGTTTATGGTGGCCCTTGAGTCTCTCTGTGGAACTGCAACTTCATTATGTACAGCTGAGGAGACATTATTCCTTCCATTATCTACTGTGCTAACACACTTACCACCGATGCGCCAGTGCTATTTGGATTCTCAAATGTAATGGGCGGATATGTACCGCAACCGTTTATGTGGCTTTTTCTGCCAATTTGTGACCAAAATGACTTTTTCTTTGTTGAGAAATGGGTGTTTGCTGCATCTAATTCCTGTGATTCTCCAAGTTAACTCAGCGTTCCCATTTGGATGGATGCTGTGGGCTGTGCCTGTGATGGTTTGGGTGTCTATGAGCTATTTCCTAGGGGAAAAAAAAGCATGGCTTTTTGCATAGCTTGCACACTGTTCAAGATAAATATATATATATATATATGTATTTTTTACCTAATACGTGGGGGTTTTTGTTACTTCTCTGAAAACTCTTCACCTTTTCCCTCCTTTCTGTGTACGAGATGAAAGGCTGAGTAGGAAGGAAAGTGTGTTTATTTCTCTTCTGAGGAGACTTAAATACACAAGTTAAGCAAATAGGTCCTTGTGCTTTCATTTAGGGGAAATTTTAGGTCAGAAAGAGGCCAGCGAGCTCCTGTTAATTGAAACTAGCATCCAAGGAGGAGACCTGGGAGATTGAGAACTTGGAAATAGGTGAAGCTCAAATGTGTAGCCTGATCTCTGGGAGATCTTAGCGACCACAGAAGAAAAAGATGAATGTAAAAAGCTGTTTGACCGGAGAGAATTGCAGAGTGCTGATCTCTGATTTTTTGTTATTATTTTATTTTTTTAATTTAATTTTATCTCTATCTTGAAATGTTTGTTTGCTTTTCAAGCCCCAGCTGTTGAAGTCAGGGGATCACATGCGAACATCAGGTCTCCTCTCTTAAACAAACAAGCGCAGCAGACTTTACCAGAGAACAACATGAAAGTGCAAATCCCAGGGGATAAAAACCCACTGGAAGACAAAAGCTGCAACATTTATTAATTTGCTGAGTAACCTGTTGGGGCCTGACTTGATTTTCAAATAAATGAAATTAGAATATCAATAGCAGAATGCCAGGTTCCTAAAATATTCAGAAGCGGCTTCCTTTTATGTAGTGCCTTTCATGCAAACTGCATCATAAGGCGATTTGCAGCGCTAAATAATAAATAACAACACAGATACACTCACAGAAATTAACAGCTGTGGCCAAGGGGAGGAAAAGGATACATTTTTCAGATGAGATGTAGAAAGAAATGGGGAGTCAATGAGGCAGAGAGATACAAGAGGGGTTGGATCTGGGTCAGCTGTTTAATTTTGACCTTGGTTGTTGTTAGTCATTGGAGATAAAATATCGCTCAAGCCTCTGGAGTGTTTCTCTGTGGACTTTGAATTGCAAGAACAGATTTTTACTGTTGTAGGAGGTACCTTGAACCGCTGGCTCTACAGCCCGAGTGCACGTATTTATACACACAGGTACCTGGGAACTTCAAGAGGTTTAAGTTAATGCTGAAGCCTGAAAACCCTTTAAGAGACCAAAGTGGTGATGAAGGTGGTTTGGAAGCCCATGCTGGTGATGGAGCTGGTTACAAATCACACATGCAGATGTTCACCTGGAAGGAAAGGACCAGGAAATGTCTTTCCCACCGAGCTTGAGCATTTCCCATTCTCTTGGTTTCTTTTTTGCACTACTGTTGCTGAATGTTGTTTCTCTAGCAATATATGGGTGCTTGTATGGAATTAAGTCCCTCTGTTGAGTTAATGCTGCTTACTGGGAGATTCCCAGTACAAAACTGGGAGCCCTTTGAAACCCCTTTTAACCTGAGCATTGACCTTTGGGGCTTATTTGGACCTAAAGAGTGATACAGCCCTAAAGCAGAGACAGTTTGAGTTTTCCTGGTGCTTAACTGGGTATGTACAACCAGCTGCAGTGGTTTTATAGCACTATAAGAGCAGCGCTTTCATGGAAAGTTGAGATAAATTATGAATTGAAGCAGCAGTCATCTACATGTTGAGCTCCAGAACTGTCACAAGGCAGTTTTATCCTTTATTTCTCTGCTTGTGAAGGGGAATTGTTACCCATTTCCTACTCTCAGAGGTCTGTTGGGACAATATATTAAGGGATAGTGAGACCTGCACCCAGATGAGTGAGTAATTAAAGAAGTGCAGCTTTCCTCACGCTGTTAATTTTGGACGGAGCTTCAAGCCAAAGTTTGGGACGTAAATCAAACTGTGCAACTTCCATGAGGTTCAGTGGAGCTGGGCCTCCAAACGTGCACATCATGGATGGGATTGATCTTCTTAACTTGAGGTATTTGTCCAAAGGTGAAATATGTCCCATGAGTTGACCCAACCTAAACTGTAATGGGTGGAGAGTGCAGCAATCAGGGTGTGATTAATCACATTTAAAAGAGTGTCTAATTTGGGAAGCTGAAGTTAAACAGCTGAAGCTGTATACAAGTGAAGAGTTGCAGATGTTTGTCCTTTCTTTCCTAGGGATCCTCATTGTTTCACTGCAGAAACCTCAGATACTCTTTATTTTGCCTTTGAATGGACTGACCCAATCTAAGTGTTATCCCAGTCACTAACTGCCCTTTTTATTGTAATCTCCTGTTAACCTTGCGCCTTGGGTGCTGTGAAAGAATCTGGGATCTGCTTTACATAGAAAATCAGCATTTGTGAGCACACAGAATACATGCAAGTTAACATTTGTAAGCACAGAGACAACGTAGAAATAGAACAAAATAAATACCAAACCAAAATATTGCCCTTAAATCTTCATCATGTGTTATCCTATTTTCTGAAGTTTATCCTGTTATCTACTTAGTGGGAGTATTATTCCATTTAAATGTGCTCCTCAGCAATTGCTTGCAGCATTTAAGTCTTTAGATGCTTTCTGTACTTGAAGAATTGCTGTTTCGGTTGCAACACTGGGCTAATTCTCCACAGAAATGGTCCCTGTGGTTTACGGGTAGGCCCATTCTTTACAGCCCTTAGTGGTGAGTATCAGGATGGCAACGCTGCAGTCTGGGAGGTTTTTGTTCCTGGGGAGCAGAGCCCGACCCCCCTGGCTCCAAGCTCCTTTCAGGCAGGTCAGAGATCAGAAGGTCTCCCCTCAGCTCCTGTTCTCCAGCTGAACCCCCCAGGTCCCTCAGCCGCTCCCATCACACTTGTGCTCCAGCCCCTCACCAGCTCCGTTCCCTTCTCTCCACTCGCTCCAGCACCTCAAGGCCTTTCATGAGGTGATTCCCACCACCCCGCTGGCTGCCATTTTGAACCCTGAGGTGATATTGGTGCCACCATTTTGAGCCCTGAGGGGCCCAGAACTGCCCCCAGGATTGGCGGTTTGGCCTCCCCAGGTCCCAGCACAGGGATGGTCACTGCCCTGGGCCTGCCGGCCACACCAGTGCTGGTACCAGCCAGGACGCTGGTGGCCTCTTGGCCACCTGGGCACACGCTGGCTCATGTTCATCCACTGGCACCAACACCCCCAGGTCCTTTTCCTCATCATTGGAAGCAGCTCAAAAACCCCCTGCACAAACATTATGGTGATTTTTTAGCATCCTGTGATACCTCAAACTTGTGCTGACTCCCCTCCATTTGAGGCTCGAACCCGTAAGAGTCCCCAGGCCTAGGATTAGCATACTGTGAATATCTCAGAGGATACATTTCACATGTGGGACACCCTGAACCTGCTCACATCCTTGTGGACTCCAGCTCATCTCAACTTGCTGGTCCCACGGCCCGCCAGCTGTTTCCAGTGAGTTCATAGTGTCTCTGTTCTTCTGGGTGACATGATGTAGCTTTACAAGGGCAAACAAGGGCACAAGATTCCTACAAAGGAGTAAATAAATAGGTGCCATTTCATACTGAATCCCATCTGCATGCCTGGGTTGCAGCCCTGGATTCTCATTTAGCACATGGCACCGTCTAGATCCAACCTCTGGGGTTTTTTGCTGACTTGAAGCTGGCACTGGCTGAAACTTGCACTCCATCTCTTTTGGGAGAAATCACGTGCAATTCTGGCTCCCAGGCTGATGCTTTTCCATGTGCAAAGTGGTTCTCAGACAAGCAGTCAACAGAATTGCCAAGCAAGTGAAGGTTTCTTGTAGGCAGAAGGGTTGTAGGATCATGTCTCTGATGGCCAAGTTTGTTGAAAACAAACGCTTTAGTTTTGTTTTATATCTCCTTAAATACACGAGCACCTGTAAGACAGCACTCATGAGCAAGCTAACAAAAACATGCTGCCTGACCCTAGTTCTCTCTAGATGGTGGTGGGAAAAGGCTCCAGCAGCAAAACGGTTTCATTATCAAATATCTGAAAACCTTTTAGAGTTGTTTTAAGCAACCCCTGTTCTTGCCTTTCAGTGAAACAATTACCATGAAGCAGTCTGCCCGGGCTGGCTTTGAATTGTTCTGCCCAGCTGAGTGATCTGATTTGATGTAAAGCTTCGAGTTCTCCATCTTTATTTCCCTGCTCTGTCTCCTTTCTCATCACTAGGAGCTTTGGATTTCCCTGCCCTGGCACCACAGATCGTGTAATTCCCCACAAGGGGATTATACTCTCGGCGTGTTCACAACTCCGTGTTTGCTCGGGTGATGGCAGGAGGCACTTGCTCCAATTGTGGAGTTTCGCTCAAGTGGAACAAGTAATAACAGAAATATGCAGCTTTCGCTG